>NC_053122.1:3490474-3790474 GCF_010015445.1 Perca fluviatilis | reverse complement strand
CACAAGGTGCTTTGCATTGAGTATTTATGGTTAAAAATGGGTGTACACAGGGCGGGATAAGAGGCTGATCCACGTACGCATGCTTGTAGGTAATCTCTGATTTATAAAGGGAACATTGCTTACAGGTGTGCGTACACACGGTTTTATAAATCTGACTTTTTTTTGGGGGCTTTTGAGGCGTACGTAGACTTATAGTAAGGATCCTACGCACAGTTTTATAAATGAGACCCCAGAACTGTACCCTTTCACAAATTTAAGGGTACAGCATGAAAGAACACATTTGTACCATTTGAACACCAAAGGTAAAAATATGAAAAATGCACTCAAACATTTATTTCATATTCTTGATGTCTTGTCAGTCTTTGTCAGCACAAGTTAGACATCTCGTCGCACTAGTTGAACAACACCTCTCACTATTTACTCTTTATCATCATCTAGTTAACTAGCGGGGCTCAAAATGTCCAATAGTGTGTGTGTGTGTGTGTGTCTGCCTGTCTGTCTGTCAGGTATACAAGAAACAACAAAAAAGAGACGAGAAAAACACAAATAAAGAAACACAAGATGTGTAGTTTGAAGCAGTGAGTCTCTGCAGCCACCAGAGGGCAGCAGTGTCAAAGTAACAACAGGAGGAGCACAGAGGTGATCATCATTTTTTATTTTTTTATTTCATCTTAATTTTTTTAGGCAAGTCATTAAGAACAGGTTCTTATTTACAAAGGTGGCCTGACAAGTGGCTAAACCCAGACAGCAGTAAACACGTACACAGAGAGGAACACACAGGTACATGGGTGAGTATATCAAGGAAAGAACCCCCAAAAATAATCTGAAAAACTAAATTACATTACACAACATAACACAGGGGTTAAGAGTTAACATAGGTAGCTCACAAAGATGAACAAATATTTATTACAACAAAATAAAATAAGAAAAGAAAAATATGGCAAATGTATTCAAAATTACATGAGGAAAATCTAAAATGTGTTAACATGTCTTCTTTCAGATTAGTGGAAAGATAACATTTATTTTACTACACTTTGTTTATATGTGTCTGTAGATTTCTCCTAAATCTACCAAAAGATATTTCTGAAATTTCAGAAAACGTGTAATACAAAATCAAATTCAAGTTCATGGTGATATCTATTAGTTACATTTTCTCCCCTTAAGGCCATTTTCCAACAAACGGCAACATTCTAACAGCTGGAAATGCTGTCTCTAAATTGGGTGTTTTTTCCGGCAATTAGTGGAGTAACCATAGTGAGTAATTCCTCAAAACCTTGAGGAGCAAAACAGGCAAAATTCGCAAAAACTGGAGTATCTTCTGAGTGAAGTTCTTGACACAAGTTAGGATAGACACCCTGTTTTGTATGTCACAATATCCAATGGGAAAACTCGACCCCCTACCTGGTGGGGGCCTAAATATATTTTCATCTTTCTAAAACTGCTTTTCCATGTCTCCCCTCCATAAATTATTGTATAAACACAGACATTTGGGCAATTACTTAAAATACATGGAGTTACAGCCAGGTCGGGGACAGTTGAAACAGCTGTTTCAACCGTCCCAACATCGACATATGCCATTATCACCTGTTTTGCTTTCCATGTAAACAAGCATGCAATATGAAAGTCTGGGATTGTGGAGAACACTAAATGGTCTACTGAATAAGCACGTAGTCAAACCTTTAAATGAAAAACACTCATTAATAATCGAAAAAATTACTTTCGACCATCAAAACTCGTTTATCGCCTGTAACTCCGTGATAAAAGGAAATAACAGGAAGATATTTGGCTGATAGTAGGACGTTAACATGCTCTATGTTTTGACCTAAGGAAGTCTGTCTGTCATCATTGCACTCGGAGAAAACTGGAATGTTTCATCCGTCCCGCGTTTCAATCGTCCCGGCTCTCCCCTATTAAGTATTTTAAACTTCATCATCTGTTAAAAACATCATAGAAAGTCTTTCACGTTGAGTTAGGAACTCACATACATGGGACTATTGAAGAGTGGGCACAAACAACCAATGCTGGTGTATCTCTGGTTAGGACAGTGTCATTGAATCATTAAAATATCTGTATTTAACCCTAATTTAAATGCTGATTTATTATATGGAGATCACCTGATACAAACTGTTCAGGAAAACATATGAAAAAGGTCAGTCCTATGGTTGTATATCTATGGGTCAGTCAATGTAAGTTGAATGTAAACATTTAAAGAACAGCGGAAGTCTGGAACATGAGTTAGAGAGAATGGAACTGTTTCCAGAATGTCCTTTAAGTTATGACATCACTTTTATGATGTTATCATAAAGGTTCCAATTGGCCTTTGTATCTTTAGTCAGTGCAAAGCAACCTTTCAATAGAGAGAGAGAGAGATTGTGAGAAACAACTGTTCATCATTGACAGCATCTACAAGAAACTTTGAAAATCTACCAGCTAAAAATGGATCAGGAGTGGAACAGCAGGAGGCCAAGGGACTCCGTCAGCCTGCATGACCAAGTAGAGCAGCTGACTGCTCTTTTGAAGCATGAGCGTACCAGAAACCGCTGGCAGTATAATGCGAGGCTGGAACTCAGTAAAGACCTGAACGAGACTAAACAACAGCTGGCTCGTCAGAAGAGCCTAAAAGAAATGTTCATTAAGAGAGGAAAGGACACACGCAATGAACTGGAGAGGCTGAAGAGGCTCAGTGACCCAGAGACCATGGACACCATGAGGATTGCCACTGAGGTTCGAAATACCATCAAACTAAAGAGGAAGAAGGTGCTTCAGCAAGCATTTGAGGACCTCAAAGTGGCTTACATTATCAGCCAAGAAAAGTTCTCAGCAGAGCTCCAGGTTGAAAAAACTAAAAATGGAGCTCTTCAGCAAGAACTTGAGCAGCTGAGAGCTTCACATCAGATCAACCCGAGCTTTAAAACTGAGCTGAAAGGTGAGAAGGAAAAGGGCGACAGCCATCAGAAACACCTGGAGAAAGAGATTCACTCCCAAGCTGAAAATGTGTCAGAGTACCTGGAGGCCTTAAAGCAGCAGATGGTTGAAAAGGATGCTCTGGTTCATCAGATGGAGGAGGAGATCCAGACCCTGAAAAAGGACGCATCTGAGCAAGAGATGTTTTTCAAAAAGCAGGAGGACGTGATGTCTGTAAAGGATGCTTTGGTCCATCAGATGGAGGAAGAAATTCAGAACTTGAAGAAAGACGTCTCTGAGAGAGAGAAGTCCTTTGTCAAAGAGTTGGAGGACCTGAAGTCTGTGAAGGACACTCTGGTTCATCAGATGGAGGAGGAGATCCTGACCCTAAAGGAAAATGCATCTGAGAAAGATAAGTCCTTTGTCAAAGAGTTGAAGGACCTGAAGTCTGTGAAGGACACTCTGGTTCACCAGGTGGAGGAGCTGATCCAGACCCTGAAAAAGGACGCATCTGAGCAAGAGATGTTTTTCAAAAAGCAGGAGGACGTGGTGTCTGTAAAGGATGCTTTGGTCCATCAGATGGAGGAAGAAATTCAGAACTTGAAGAAAGACGCCTCTGAGAGAGAGAAGTCCTTTGTCAAAGAGTTGGAGGACCTAAAAGAAGAACAGTCCTCAACCAAACAGGATCTGATCAATAAGCTCCAGACTGAGCGGGAGATCAATCAGACCCTCCGAACTGAACTTTCCAAGCTGGAAGAAGAAAAGGACAAGACCAGGCAGCGGAGCAAGGACTCCCCCCATCATGTACTAGATGTTGAGCTACTGGAAGAGATCGGCCACTCTGAGGAACAGCTTGAGGAGAAAAAAAAGAAACCTTCAGCCTGGAAAAGATTTAGACACCACATTGGTCTGAGGAAAATGAAGAAGAAGGAGGAGAAGCGGTCCTCCATCTGACGGACCGAAGCAGGAAGACCTGATGTCTGTGAAGGACACTGTGGTTCGTCAGATGGAGAAGATTCAGACCCTGAAGGAAAACGCCTCTGTGAGTGAGACGTTTTTGTCAAAGAGTTGGAGGAGCTGGAGTCTGTGACAGACACTCTGGTCCATCAGATGGAGGAAAAGATTCAGTGCCTGAAAAAAGACGTCTCTGAGCAAGAGAGGTTTTTCAAAGAGCAGCAAGACCTGATGTAGTTGAAGGACACTTTGGTTCGTCAGATGAAGGAGGAGATTCAGACCCTCAAGGAAAACGCCTCTGTGAGAGAGACGTTTTTTTGTCAAAGAGTTGGAGGAGCTGAAGTCTGTGACAGACACTCTGGTCCATCAGATGGAGGAAAAGATTCAGAGCCTTTCTGGTTGTAATCGGAGTGACGCTGTGGTAAAGAAAACCTTATAGTCGCTGCAAGGCTTCCTGCCAAACGTGAACACATTAACTCTGGTGAGAGATGTATGCGTTTTACACAAGACGGCTCCTTTATAAAAGAGCATAAAGATGGAGGAGGACCCAGAGGAACATTTGTGCAAGGCTTCTCACTAAATTGTCTGACTCACTGAATAAAAACATCTTTAACAATTTCATATGTGCTAGTGATTATTTAAAGATAAGGTAGATTTTGTGATTTGAAATTAACACTAAATCAACATGTTAAATTCAGTTTTACACAGAGTATGTCATCTAGGAATCTCAGTGGTGTACTGAGAATCATTTCCTCTTAATGTTACTTATTCTTACACAGTTATTAGCTGTTGGCAAATAGGCTACTATCTGCCTTAGTCTGTATGTTATACTAACTGTGTAGAATGTGCCGATACATGTTTCATGGTGTTGTAAAGACACATAGTGGTGGAAAAAGTAGTCAGCTCCTTTACTTAAGTTAAAGTTGTCAGGGATCTGAGACAAGGGAACCCAAAAGCACAACTCATGAGGCAAAAAGGTGGAAACAAAATGTCTTTTCCTTGATGCAAAACTCCAGGCAGGCAAAAGTAGAGAAAGGGTAAGGCTGAGACAAAACTGAAAATTATAAACTATGTACAGATCAACAAACAGGATGCTGAAAGCTAGGGCAAAAGCACTCAGACAATCTGGCAGAGGGCTAGAGGAAATGTCTTGTTGATATACTAGGGAGCTAATGAGTGCATGGGGAACAGAGTGGAGAGGATGAGCAGGTGAAGTGAATTAAGTGATGGGAGGGCAGGCAGGTGGAAGTGATAAAGTCTGAAATGACAGCAGAGTTAAGCCCCGTTTACACGAAAGGAAGACGCAGATATTTTCCTGCGGTTTGGCCTCTCATTTACACGAAAATCCTGTTTTTATCACAGAAAACGATTATTTTTAAAAACTCCGGCCAAAGTGGAGATTTTTGAAATCTCTGTTTGCACGTTTGCATGTAAACTGAGACAAACGGAGGTTTAGGCAGCCGAGAGAGAGAAAGAGGACGTGAAAAGATTCAGTGCCTGAAAAAAGACGTCTCTGAGCAAGAGAGGTTTTTCAAAGAGCAGCAAGACCTGATGTCTGTGAAGGACACTGTGGTTCGTCAGATGAAGGAGGAGATCCAGACCGTGGTTGCTGTTGTTGCTATTGTCGGGATTCTGATTGGCTAACGTGGGCTTGAGCTTCTCGTTACACTGCCACCTACAGGTCTGGCGTGCTCTTGGCTGCATTGACGGCATATATACACGGGTACATATAAACAAACACTTTCCTGAAAACCGAGAGGTTGAAATGTCTGTTTATGAAAATAGCCGGCCACGTGTAAACGTAGCATTAGACACAGGTATAATAAAGCAAACAGGAGGACTACAAAATCAAAACCATGATCAAAAGTACTAAATACTACACTGTAAAATACTCTGTTTCAAGTAAAAGTCCTGCATTGAAAATGTTCCATAAGTAAAGGTATGTGAGTATCAACAGGAAAATGTACTTAAAGGTCCAATATGTAATATTTGTATTCGTAATAAATCCAAAAATGACACCAATGCCCCACAACCTTGGCTGTCTGGCCTCCTGTTTGTCAGTTTTGGACATTTTGGATGTTCTCTCATGCTTGACCAATTTGCATTTGAAATCATGAAATTAGCATCAGAGGGTTTTTATCTTAAGGATAGACAGAAGGAACAGAGTGGAAATGAAGAAAGAGGAATATGTCTGTCCTTTTGCAAAGCTCATGCAGGTGATACCCCCACCCCCTTGACTCAATCTAGTGACGTCCTGGAATCGGCTAGCATTGAAACCCGCTTCAGAGCAGCAGATGTTATTGCGGCATAGGGGCTGGAGCTGACTCTCAGGCCTGGACGCTGGACTTGGTGTCGTTTCACCCTGGGACAGAATGGACAATCCATGGTTCTGTGTGTCTCCCCTGGTTTTTAGGAGTTGCATGATTTGTCAGTTTTAAGCTTTAACTGCAAAATATTAAATGGCTGGAGTCTAAATCTTAATTTATTTAAAATTAGCTTAGACTTCAATCCGTTACTCTAGCGTTGTGGATGCGTTGGTTCAGGCGTTCATGTTTATCGAGGTGTGAATACTGGCTTTGATAAGTTTTATCCAGTAACATCATCAGCTCACATTTTTATATTTAGTCCATTACTATAATTTTACATGTGTTTTGTGTGTGTTGCAGTGTAGTTACGCACTGACAACACATAACCTTCAGGAGGCCTCTCATCACCTGCTTCCCACAACCAAAGGTATTCACCAAATCAGAACCACTCTAGAGATCCTACACACCCATTATTGACCGTTTCCAGCCGAGCCCAAACAAAACGAGCTTTTACGGCTTGATAATGAAGTCAACATGTCGAATAACACCAAACCTGCAGTTGTTGAGGTGAATTGCGTATTCACACATTAACTATTATTGAATTAAACCAATACTAGGGAGTCTGGAGGGGCCTGGCCAAATAGAACAAGAGGGAAGAGCCTAAGGCAACCCACCAAGGGCTGTCGGACCAGAGCCCCACCCAAACTAAAAAAGTAGTAGCTAGCTAACAGAAGCAAAGCCATGAAAACTAGACCTACCAGGAGGGGTCCAGGAAGGAGGTTTAACAAACTCTGAAGGTGTAACCCTGATCTCTGAGTTGATTTACCCTAGAGATGGAAGCTACTGAGGTTTTAGGTTCCAGAACAACTGATTTGAGGTTGGTTCAATCAACTTCGGGTAGAGGTTGACTCAGGGTTAGGCGGTGCACATAAGGCAGCATGAATGGAGCCGTGATTCTACGATTCACCATGGTAACAACCACAAACAAACAGGGTGGGTTGAAGATACTCATGGGAACATACAGCAAGTTTGAAACCATAGACAATATATTATTAATATTAAGGAGTCTATGGTTTGAACATGCATTCGTTAAAACAGCAAGACAGCGCTGCTGCTGCAAAGAGAGATGGTGAAGTATTGGGAGAGAAATTGCTACTCGAGGTCCTACGTGCAGCATTAACAGTTAGTATTAATTTCATATTTAATCAGTTAACTTATAATATTAGGCTACTGGTAGAAAGCTGGGAATTTTAGGCTACACCTATAATTTTTATTCAGGTTACCGCAATCCCTGCGGTGAAAAAGTAAACTATACTATATTCCCATTCTAGGGGCTTGCAGCACCATTACCATTAACAGAGATTATAAGTATAATCATGTATTTCTTTATATGGCTCTCACTTTGGTTTGTGTACAGGAAGGGCGGTTACGTTTGAAGGCGTTACCTTTCTGACAGCTCTACATACAGTGGCTTTACTATTACAGTATGATCCGCTGCTGTTAGAAAGAAAGCGTGTCGACACAAAGAATCTGCTTGGATGTTAAAAGCTGTCCACGATGTTGAACTATTGGAAGGATAAGGTATCTACATATCCTAATAGACTGATAAAAATACCTCTCAAATCCGGTTATGTGGTGTAAAGAAGAAACATCTAGTGGGACTCAATATCATCTCGAGGGAGGTAAACTCTCTTAATTAGCTGAACAGCTTTTTTCATCCAAGCGATGCATCGACAAAAGGACAATGACATGTTTGAGAAAAACATTTTATAGTCTGCCTAACCATAACGCCAATACGTTTTTCTTATTCATGCAGATAACAAACTGCATTAAAATCGCCTAATACAGACTGAATGAATAGAGACCTTCATTCTCAAAGCAAAGAAACCAAAGAAAGAAGAGAAACCAACGGTGATCAGCTGCTTCAGTCTCAGAGACAGATTTCTGTCCCCCAGCCTCTCTTATATCCACGAGGGGCCCCCTCAATCAGAAATCAGGAACACCTAGGATGAACAGAGGAAAAGAGAGCAGGGAGGGACTAACATCCATTACTATACATTTATAATGTCTGTGTGTGTTGTAATGTAGTCTTGTTGTTTATCTGAAAGTAGAAGAGTTGTGATCCTCCTACTTTTTATATAATAGCTGAACTTAAGGTCAGAAATATTCAAAGCTAGAAATTAATGTTATTGGATGAAAAGGTTTGTTTAGAATTTAATCATTAATTCAAAGTGATTTCAGTGTTTGGATGGATAGATAGATATATATTTTATATATATATTATATATATATATATATATATATATATATATATATATATATATATAGGGTTTGACATTAATATAATTATTGTTTTAAAAACCTTAAAATATCTTCAATCCATATTCTATCACATGTCAGACATTTCTCTGTTGATTAACGGTTTATAAAGAGATCTTAAAATGTGTATAAATATTAGGATTTATTACAGACTTTATTATTATTCCTACAGCAGGTAAATCAGAGAGTTTAATCTTTAAATGTGTTGAAGAGCTGGTTTTGTTTCATATTTTGCTAATTTTTCTCTCAAATGATTGTTAATCAGGAACTGCACTTTTTATTTTTATTTTTTAAATCACATGTGTTACGACCACAGTGTCAAGGGGTTAAAAGCGGATGCAACATAACAGGTTACCCCACTCCCAAACAGGACCAAGAATTCAAAGTAGCAGTTTCCTATTATTTATTTTGGAGATGAGGCCCCAACACACAAACAAAACAATTCTAAAGGCAAACTAAACCCAAAACAAGTAAAGAAAAGCTCTAACCTAAGCTTCTGTCCTGCAAAACAGGAGAAGAAAAAAAAGGACTTTCTCACTCCTACCAGACTGCTACTAGCAACATAAGACATTGAAAAATGTCTTCACAGCTAAAACTAACCTAAAAGTGGCTGAAGGATAACAAATCCAAGAACTCAAGGAAACAGAGGGCTGTTAACACAACTCACAACCACTTGGACCACAAGACTCAGGTTACACAGGCACATGTTGGGAATGTGAGGCCGAAGAGAGGGGACAGGTCCTGTCTGATGAGGGCTTAAGATGGCTGCTGTCCTCCCGTGACCAATCAGGAGACAGCTATGCAGCTCTGCTGGACCAATCCAGTGGTCACACCTGTTCTTCGTTACCTGTCTACCCTCAGGAGAACAACTGATAGTGCAGGGCCAAACAAATTACAAAATATGACCTCAGGGTCATAACACATGTACATACATTTGTATGTTTTGTATGTTCATTGTATTATTAATGTAATTATTTGAATAGTTTTCAGTTTCAGATCTTTTATTATTGTTTCTCTGTGTTGTTAAGAAAAGAAACTTCAGCTCCAGTTCAGTGTGTTTTGCGTGACCAGTGTTAGACAACTTACTCAGGAAGTGGAATCAGTTACTTATTTGAGTTGTTACTGCTTAAAAAAATATTACCTTACATATTACATATCAAAACTAATTAGTTATTGTACTTGTTATATTACTATATTACTTTATACTGGATTAATAACTAATATAATTACTGTTTTGGAAGTGTAATCCCTTACACTACTCCTTACTGGGGGAAAGTATCCTAATAATATAACAGTAATAGATTACTTAGTAATGTGTTACTGCCCAACACTATTAGTGACTCTGGCTGAGATGGAGGTGAAATATGTGAACCTGGAGCTGTGGTTTTACTGATCTCTTCCTGTCACAAACACTGTTTGACATCTGTTCATCTAAGGAGGTTTTTGTTCAGGCTGCAGGGAGGCATTTCTCATTGTGGGGATCATCTTTACCAGCAGAAGCAGTAGTAGGTGGCTGAATGATTCGAGGTTTAACCTTCTGGATCTGCAACTCACGGCCGTCCTCTTCATTTCACAGCTGAGAAATCATCTTTCCCAGGGATGGTTGTATCTCTCCTTCTCTATGACACCATTATCCCTCTATATACAGAATCCTTGTGAATGTTTCTGTGTCTTTCTTCTGGTACCAAGAATACATAAGGGTAGGTCACACTGCTCAGTGCCTCGACAGTTGAAGGGAGGCATTATCCACCAACTCTCCTGGTCAATGTTAAATCATCCTGAATCAGCTGTGTTGCCATGGCAGCCAAGCTGTAGGAGGAACAGACAGGTAGATGAAAGATGAGTGTGAGCCAGTGTTTGTTAAAGGTGGAGTTTGTTGGCTCCTGATTGGCTGGAAACACTCACCTGAACACAGACAGCACAGAGCAGCAGCTGGGAGGGAAAAGCATTTAGTTCAGTGGGTGTTTCCTCCTGGGTGAACCTGGGAGAAGTGGCGCTCTGATGCAGCTGAGGCCAAACAAGGACGAACTGTGAGATCAGACGAGGGCCACGTGGTTTCTAACAGCTCCTCACACATCTCCCATCAGCCCCTGCAGCAGACAGATAAGGCTGCTGTCTGACAACAGAGCCTTTTTTCACTGCGAGATGTTTTGACTTCATTTTGCCACTGAGAGGGAAAAAGCACAAGTGTAAGATGAACGATGGCTCTGTTCTGTTCAAGTGTTCCCGTAAACCATGATGGTGAGACAGCCAACAGGAACAATACAGGACCCTCTCAAACTGAAGCAGCTAAATGGAATTCCAGCAATTTATTATTCACAGTTGTAACATGTCAAAATGTGTTATGTATAATAATAACAATAATAAGAAGGTTGGACAAAGACAAAAAAATGCACAAAAGGTTAAAACAATAAAATAAATTATTAAAATAAAAGAGCAATATAAAATAAATATATATATAACATGAGAGAATGTGAGATTAAAGTTAGTCTCACATTTTGTGTTTTTAAGAAGGGATTTAAAAAAGTTTACTGATTCTTGAGAGCTTTGTCTCCTTAAGGCTGATTTATGCTTTTATCGGCCGAACCTCCACGAACCCCTCTACGGTAGGCAGACTAAGGGACTGTGTTGACCAACTGGTCCTGTGTGTTGATGGTCAATTATTTCAAGCAGCCTACTGTGGGGGAGTAGCAACATGCTAGTTCCCTGGCGTAGTACTACAAATGAACTAGATATATTTTCTGGTTTACAGTAACTAGGTCAATGAGATTTTGTACTGTGTCTATTTCACGATTACTTTTACAAATTCTAAGCAAGAAAGGCCAAACAAATAAGATTAATATTTTAGCTACAACAGTCCATGGGGTTTACCATTCTGAGTCCGTTTCATTGGTGAAGCGACACAGACACAGGCGACATGCCACACACCTCACCTAAACGTTATGGCGGTAAAATGCACCGTGATGCAAAGCAACCCCGAGCGAGAACTCTAGAAAGGTCACAAGCGCCCTACGAGGAGACCCTAGGAAGGCGGCAGTAGCTTCTGGTAGTATTAGGTTGATGCAGAAGCATAATACAGCCTTTAGGCGGGTGGATTTGAAAGTAGGGGAGCGACCTGAAGGTCCAAAGGTCAACGTTTAGATTCAAGCCACCGAATTTGGAGGCGACTGCAAGAGGGGCGACCCTGAGGATCTCAGACTGCAAACTGGCTCTTATAGGGTCCAACATCTCCCGCTGTATAGCTTGGAGCCAGACCGACGAGCTTTAAAATGATCAGTTAAATGCTTCAAATCAATTCCCTAAATCAAAGGGGGAGCAGGATTTTAGTGATGTGTTGTCTGTAAAGGTGCGTTTTGTCACATTCCGCATTGAGTGAAATTCATTCTCAGCATTTAACACCACATCCCTCAAGGGGGCAGTGGGCTGCCAATCACAGTGCCCGGGGACCAACTGCAGATCCTGAGCCAGTTGCCTTAATCAAGGGGCACTGAATGGAGGGAAACCTAATTATATGTTTTGATGGTGGGGAAACCCGGGCACCAGGAGGAAACCACTACAAACATGGGGGAGAACATGCAAACTCCACACAGAAGGGTTTGTGGATTCAAACCTAGAACCTTCTTGCTGTGAGGGGGCCACAGTGCTAACCATGTGGGCTACCACTGCCCTTATTTATAACCAGTAGCTTTGATTGTGTAATAAAAATGTCTTTCTATAGTCCTGACCTATAATATTAGTATATTCTTGGTATAATTAATGGCTTTAAAACAGTTTAAAGCTGGTTTACAATTTCAAATTTTAACTGAAGTTGTTTTTAACTTCCCTTTGATACATCCACAGCTTTTACACAATTAATAAAATATATTATGAAAATTACCATCTCCCCAACAAACCTCAACTTCTTTGCTTATTTAAGTACTTTCAGAAATGTTTACTCCTTTAAATTCCCTTTAAATAGAATAACTGGTCAGGCAAAGCAGAAGATATTAGATTTACTATAGAAGCTTAAAAGTGGACTTGGTTATAACGTTGACAATGGTTTTTGTGGGATGTTTGTGCTGTTTATCTGTTATAACTCTGAACAGTTTGATCGGTATTGTCCATGAAGGAGACTGTTTTGGAAGGAATGACATCATATTGCTTCTTATCCAGCAGACAAACAGTCCATGCAGCATGCTCTTCTGCTCTTAGACCGCTGTCACAACAACCATCAGCTCTTTAACCCCTTTGTGGGGTTACATTTCAAACTAAACTTTATCTCACGTGGGTTTCTGTGTTTGCTGTCGGTGGCTGACAGTAACCACCAAAGAGAAAGAGTGTGTCACCCTACGGTTAGTCAAGAAGTGCAGGGGGTATCCAAGGAGATGCTGATGATGATGGTCGCATAGTGACGGCATTGGTATGCTCTTACCTCTTGTTTTACTTTTTGCTTTTAGGCAGAGAAAATCAGTGACACTCGTGGATAAAGAAACACACAACAGTCAATGACAAAGTATTACTGGTATAATTGTTGTTCTATTAGTTAGATTCAAAGTACTTTATTTCTACTGCAGCGATGATACAATACGGAATTTTTTATTACAAGTATTACCCGAGACATTGTACTGGCTCTGATAGAGTAAGGTGGTAGAGTTTCTCAGAGAGACTGAACTCTTTGTCTGCACTTATCAATCTAGGGGAGAGACCAGAGACTGGAATGATTAATGAAAGGTTTTATTGTGACGTTAGCTAAGGACAGGTTTGAAACGAGTGTGTTGTTGTAGAGACACTAGAGGCAGCAGTGTGAAGGGTTTATTCTTCAGAGCAGCAGCACAGGAATGGACCTTTTTCACAGCAGACATGTTGACTTGTCATAGTGGGAAAAACACAGCTGAAATTGATAACCTTAACAATGGTTCAATTCCATCCAAGTGTCCCAGTAAAGATATTTTCAGTGGAGTCAGCATGACACAATACCAGGACCTCTCCTAAGGGTGGAATGCAAGCCATCATTAATAGTTTGAATACACCTGTGCTTTTCCTACTATGACACGTCAACATGTATGCTGTGAAAGTTTATGTCTATTGTTGTACTTTTGCATAGGTTATGTGAAAGATATATATCTACACAAGCACTGAAATATATACTGTAGTATGGGGTGATATCTACAGATTCAAAGGGTCACGGGCTTCAGGGTAAAAGACACAGGAACAACACTTAAGAAGAGATGGTGTAGAAATTAATTAATTCTTCCAAAGAAGTGTCAAATATTTCTCAACCATGACAATAAATTCCCATTAACCTAACCAAAGAACTTGTTTGAACCCAAAGCCGGGATCTTACCTGAGAACTAGCAAGTCTTGTTGGTGCCCAACCAAAGCCTGAACCATAGTGGTCTCATCGCACAACGAGATTCATTCTTCACAGACAAATGATGTTTAACATCCAGATCATAAAAAACACTTCTGTGTCATTTTAAAGGTCAGTTACAGAACACATATTCTACCATTTCCAATTTGCTTGAAGGACTTGTTGGCCCCCCTCCTCTGTCTGAATACCACCAGTTTCCAGATACAAGGAGGGTTTTACGAGCAAGCACACAGCTGTGTTGGTTTGTCAGTGTCTCATTTTGTGGCCGACCTCAACATGGAGGAAGTTAAAGGTAAAGTCAGGAGTCAGAAACCATGTGGCCCTCGTCTGATCTCACAGCTCTCGTCCTTGTTGGCCTCAGCTGCATCAGGCGCCACTTCTCCCCAGGTTCACCAGAGGAAACACCACTGAACTAAATGCTTTTCCTCCCAGCTGCTGCTCTGTGCTGTCTGTGATCAGGTGAGTGTTTCCAGCCAATCAAGGGAACCAACAAACTCCACCTTTAACAAACACTGGCTCACACTCACCTTCATCTACCTGTCTGTTGTTCCTCTACAGCTGGCTGGTAGCACCACAGCTGATTCAGGATGATTGTAACATTGTCAGGAGGGAGTTGGTGGATGACGTCTCCTTCAACTGTCGAGGGCACTGAGCAGTGTGACCTACCTTATGTATTCTGGTACCAGAAGAGAGACACAGAAACATTCACACTGATTCTGTATATTTAGGAGAGGATACTGGTGTCATAGAAGGGGAAGATACAATCTATCCTCAGAAAGATGATTTCTCAGCTGTGAATATACAGAGCGGCTGTAAGTTGCAGATCCAGAAGGTTAAGCTTCGATCATTCCAGCCACCTCCACTACTGCTCTGTTATAAGGATGTTTCCCCACAGTGAGAAATGCTCCCTGCAGCCTGAACAAAAACCTCCAGATGAACAGATGTCAAACAGTGTTTGTGACAGGGAAGAGATCAGTAGAGCACAGCCCAGGTTTCACATATTTCACCTCCCTTCTCAGCCAGAGTCACTAACAGTGTTGGGCAGTAGCAGCATTACTAAGTAATCTATTACTGTTATATTATTAGGATACTTTCCACAGTAATGAGTAGTGTAAGGGATTACAATTTCCAAACAGTAATTTTATATACTTATTAATCCAGGAAGAAGTAATATATTAATATACACAAGTACAATAACTAATTGGTTTTGATACTAATTAAAATGTTAGGTAATATTACTTTTTAAATATTAATAACTAACAAGTAACTTCTTCCACTTCCTGAGTAAGTTGTCTAAGACTGGTCACAAACACACTGAACTGGAGCTGAAGTTTCTTTTCTGAACAACACAGAGAAACAATAATAAAAGATCTGAAACAAGAAAACTATACAAATAATTAAATCAAGGCAGAAAATGCATTTCCTGCAGAAAATGCGTGTGAATGCTGAATAGCTAAATTGCTAAAGAAGCTAAGCTGGATTAATGTCTTAAATCCAAGAAGAAAGTGAAGTAGTAGTGAGGATAGTTGGAAAGTATGAATGGTTTTTAATTACATCATTAAAAGGTTGAATAACAGCACCTAATGTTTAAAGACGTGGAATATTTAAAGGTGTTTTGAAAAGCTGAAGCTAAACTGAATTGTTGGCTTTAAAAGTTCAAACGATGCCAAGCTCGATGTAGAACATTGTGAGGTCTGAATTTATTTTATAACTGAAATTATGAATTAGTATGGAAGAAAAAACATTGAACTGCATTACCTTAATAAGCTAACAGCTGAAATACATAGATAGATAGATAGATGAAAAGCTGGAAGCTAATCTACAATACTGATCAAAGTGGAAGTTCAAATAAATTGACTAAAAAGGCTGAAAGTATAAATACTTTGTATTATTTTTCAGATATATCCATGTTGCATAGAACAAAAAGCATGACCCTAACAGGCTGAGAGGTGAATATATTACTTAGAAGCGGGCTATATGCATGGATGAAATCACAAAATTAACCTATATGTGTGTTTGTGTGTGTGTGGTGTTTGTGTGTGTGTGTGTGAGACAAAAGTGTCTATGACAACATTATCGATCTCTGAGTTTGACTTTTGTCCAAGAGACAGCGGTGTAGAGACAGGAACGCACACTTCGAGAAAAATGGGTTCAGGATGTCTGTTGTTGGAGTGGCTACAGAAACCATAGGCTCCTGTTATATAAAGGGTTTTGTCAGTGCCATGGCTCAATATTCAAAAGATTTCCACAATGTGGATGAGGTTGTTATAATTGGATGGCCCCTGTATTAATTTTGAACCAGAGTAGGTTCTCTATGGATGAAGAATATGCTACAGATGAAGAGCAGACGAGGGAGAGAGGGGGCTGCGCTGCTCAGTGTTTCGTGCGGTCATTAGGCTATAATACATCCATGGTTTTGTGTTGTGTAAAAATATTTTCAATAAAACAATCGTTCTTATTTGCTCATGTCTCACAGCCCTGTGATAAGAGGAGGGAAATCCTCTGACGTGGTAACACAGCATTGTGTTCGAGGTATATCACTGGACACATCCAGACCACAGATATCTGGCAGCACAGTCGACGTCCCCTGAAAACATATTCTTTGGGCATATAGGGGCACAGCACTTACGGGCCCTCCAGCCGCTTGCTTCACCCTTCTCTCCTCTCTCTCTCTCTTTGTCCATAACGTTGTCCTCTGGCTCAAGTGAATACAGGCGGCCATCAATTATAACGACCTCATCCTTAATTGTGGTTAGATAACAGGAGCCTATGATTTCTGTAGCCTACTCTGAAACAACAGACATCCTGAACACCTTTTTCTCGAGTTGCGTTCCACTCTCCACACCGCTGTTTTCAGACAAAAAGTAACGTCCTGAGATCGAGTATATTGTCAGATACTTTCATTAACAATCTGAGTCTGTCATTAGCAAAAAAATCACTTTTAGTGCATAAAAAGCAAGACAGCACAATTGCCCCATTAGGTTACATTGAAGCTTGGTTCTCGCCGGCCCGTCATTGGGATCTCGATCAATACCGGACCAAATTCAAAGATGTTTGGTCACGTCAGTCTATTAGCAATGCATGGGGAAATGGGGTCCAGATGGGAGAAAAAAGGTAGTTACCTTTAAATATGTAAGAAGAATTGCAATATATATTAAGCAATTTAAGAAGTTAAAATGGGAGTTTTACAGCAAGGACTTAAATGAGCTTGAGTGTACTCAAAAGATGTCAAGGTTTCCTTAAAGTGTCTTTGTTGGAATAAGGATAAAAGATGATGTCTAAAGCCTGAGGAGTTGATCTATAATAACTTTTATTTAGGGTTAGCCCTTTGTGTGTGTCTGTGTGTGTGTGTGTGTGTGTGTGTGTGTGTGTGTGTGTGTGTGTGTGTGTGTGTGTGTGTGTGTGTGTGATGTTCTGTTAATGTTCATATTACTGTCTGTAGTTGCAATTCTACTGTCTGGCAAAAATGCTGCGTCATGCTTACTAATCAGTGGCCATGATTGTAAAGACCGCAGAGACCCCTTTGATCTCTGTAATCAGCTAACGACCGTATTACCTGCTGTTAGACTGCTCCCATTAACGGACACTGAGAGCGACCTGTGAAAAGAAGGCTCAGACAGCCTAAACTATAGGTGGCATCAGTGAAATGATCTCATCGTGAACACCACAAGGCCTTTGCAAACGTATTGGTATATAATTTGTGTAGATAAAAATTAAACATGAGTCGGAAATCACAGTTTCAAAATACTCTTCGTTTGCGTTTTGGCTCAAGAGAGAATGAGGATGAATAACATTATGGTCAATGAGAGAATTACCGACCGTCTGGCTGGGGGCTGACTGTGGATGTGTCTGTTGTCAGCTCCTATCCCAACTGAAGCCTTGCAGCGCCCGGAGAGTGAAGCAGACCAACCTGGTCTCCCCGGGCAGTTGCTGTAAATGTCCACGTTTTTCTTAATCTATTGATACGTGTTCCACGGAGATGTTTTTCGTTTTTTACGTGTAACTGTCACGTTATTTTTACGTGTAACTGTCACGTTATTTTTTCCGCTGTAAATGTCACATTATTTTCCGGGGAAAGGACGGAGGCGCCAAAAAGCGACGCTCCATAAGCCGGAGGCCCGAGACGCAAGGCCCCCGCTGGGGACGCCCCACAATAACGGGGATGGCGGAGGTTGGGTTTAGGAAAAAACTTACGGGGAAAGGGCCTTAAACACCGGAGAGAAAAGCGCCTTAAAGCGCCGGAGAAAGGGCGCTTTAAACGCCCGGGAAAGGGCTACTTTAAACGCCGGAGACGCCGCCACAGTAACACGCGGACAAAAACGCCACACGCAGGGACGCCATCCCGGAAACAAAGCGCCATAACGGTACGGCCCATCCGCTCGCCCGGTGAAAGTCCTGTGTTGTTTGACCCATCCACCACCCGACCAACCTCCCTACGCCGGATTTTCGGCTTTTTATATTACTCCCTACAATTTTGTTCTGTAGCCACCGAAATATGCTTCCCATTGAAATACGCTACTTACGCGTTATACGTGTTGTCCACCACGTAAAAACAACAAAACGGTCTCCGGGAACACGTATCAATAGATTCAAATAACGTCACATTTACACGAACTTCCATGAGACCGGGCTGAGCAGACAGAGACAGGTGTGCGCTAGCTGGCTAAATTGCCATTAGATTAGTTGTCTATCTATACAGTTAACATTACTGATGAATTTGTGGGTTAGCCCAGAGTTAACCGTGGTCAAAACAATCATACTAAAAATAACTGAGTGTGTTGAACGATGTTGTAATCTTGTGTTACCCACCAAGAATTAGCTAATGTTATAGACCAAGCATTAGCATTAGCTACTTGTCAACAGCACCTTTACTGTAGGCACCAAAGCACTTTTCCTCTTCGGTCCCCCTACAGGTTGGATACCATTATTCTTATGTCTCATTCGAACGAGTTAATGAACCACTGAAAACTGTTTTGGAAACATTATTTTAAGGTAGAAAAGAATCTTTAGTGTTGGATCAATCGATATTAAAATCAATCAATATCAATAAATAAGGTCTCTCTTGTATTACTGTGTTGGAAAGTGGCATGTAATCAATGACCAAAACGGTCAAAAAAAAAAAGTTGTATTATGTTTATAACTCTCCTCAACACAACAGTCATGTTAACATGAACATTAAAGAAACACATCATGGAGCTGGAATATGATACTGGTTAATAATTTGGACTGGTTCACCTCAGCAGACACATTCAACAGCAGTAAGGGTTTTTGTATCACTCAGTTTCACTGTGAGGGTACGGATGGTACTACATCTTTGGCTCTGGAACTACAGTGATTGTCACAGGTAAGAATAAACAGAGTTGAAAATGTGTTTTAATGAGGTTCTGCTGCTTCAGGCTTCACATGTTAGTTTTTTCATCATTAGAAGAGAATTCTTGCAGCCATGTAGATTGTTACATAAAAAGGTTCATAGTTCCTGAAAACATGTTTAAATCTCACTGCACAACCCCAGTTATTCTTTATTTCTGCAGGAGATTAATCTGATTTAAAAAAGTTTGAAGAAAGAAATGTTACCGTATTTAATCCCTTTCAGTTAATCAGCAATAAGATAATATATGATGTTAAACATAATCTGATGTGATTTACTGATGTGTCAGTAAATGTATTTTGTAAAGAGTATAGCTTCAGTTATATTGTTTAGGACAATTAATAAATCATTTTTAAATGCAATTGTATTTTAGATGATGGTACATTTGTCTTTCAGAGGAAGATATATTCATACATGAAGACACACAGATACTGAATATATTACAGTAAACATAACTTATGCATAATAATTTATAATTAACTGCACAAACATATTTTATGTATCTCAGCGTACATTTAATATAAATAGTATTTGATAAAAATCTGAACATTTTATTATTAAGGTGAAACTGTTGTGAAAAAAAACTGAAATTACTGATATATTGATTTATCATAAAAATCATTCACAGTTTAATGGTAAGATTTATTTGACGTTAAAATGATTTTGACAATCTTTATTGGCTCCTACACGAATAGTTTTTCATTAGTGGTTATCAAATAAGGACTAAGACTCAAATAAATTGTTATTTTTGTTATTTATAAAAAATGTATGAACACATCATTAACAGAGTCATAGATGAGTTAAAGTTCATACTGAAAATGGAGGCTGTTATAATTACAATTACATTGATTTCTATCTGTTTTTGACCGCATACATTTAAAAAATAAATTATTAAAAACTTTTTTGTTGTTATATTTACTTGCCCAACGTGGCGTTTTGCTTGCCCTGGGCCTTCAATATATATTAAAATATGTTATATTCATTGTAATATTTCAAAATTGCAAAAGTATTAAATGTGAAAGTAATTGTTATGTATTGTAATATAGAAAGAAATTGTCCATTCTATGAAGGAAAATGTCATCACTTTATTATGTTAGTAATAATAGTTATAGTGAATAGACTTTGTGCATTAGTCCATAATTGTCTTTAGTCCCCATTTAACCCGTGCTGACATGAGATGATGTGTGTGTTCCATATGAAGGTGAATCCAGTATATGTAGTGAACTTTGTGCTGTATTGATGAGTAGTTTAGTGATCAGAGTCCATGTAGTTTCCAGGATCAGACTGAATGCAGTGCTGGAAGCTGCTGGTGACTGTGTGAATGTGTGTCTGTGCTGCTTGTTGCTGCTGTCAAACTTCAGATGAGCCGGTAGTGAAGCCCGTGGTGAGCGTGTACCCAGCAGCATCCAGAGCCCACCTGGAGGGGAAGAGCCCTGCTGTGTCTGGCCTCAGCCATGTTTCCTCCTCTGGTCCAGTTCTCCTGGAAAAGACAAAAGGAGAATGGCCCTTTCGGAGGAGGCGCCGCCCCTGTTGAGGGACAGCAGCTGGAGATCAGAAAGTCGGGATGCACCGCCTCCATCTTGTTGATCCACCAGCAAGAGAAGAGCAAATATAAATACCGCTGCAACGTCCGCACGAGGGGGGACAGTGGAGGCCGAAACAGAACAAGGTAATGAAGGCTCGGTGATTGTGTTCAGCACTGACTACGTTTAAGTGCACTTAATATTCCGGTATAATCTCTTAAGCTAAATAATGAAACAGAATATTCCAGTAATATTATGGTTACATGGAGCCGGCAAAATAGGATATTTTCAATGTTTTTCGCGGTGGACTTGTTGGACAGTGCGAACACAGCCTCTAACTTTCCTTCCTTCCTCCATCTCTACCGCTGCCTTGCAAACTATTGCTTTTGTACACCAATCATAGCAATAGTAGAATTTTTGTCATGAGTGAAGCAGGCATCTCGCCGGGCAGCATTTTTCATGACACATGGGGGCGGCAAAAAGCACTCTGCTGCGTGAAGCAGTTTTCTATTATCTATAATTTCAACTCAACACTACTCACTGCTTTTCTGTTTCAGAGGTTTCTATTCTTCCACCATCACCAACATCTCTTCCACCAGCAACTTCTGTCCCGTCTCAGTACCTTAGTACAGTGGAGGCCCAAACAGTGGAGGCCCAAACAGAACAAGGTAATGAAGGCTTGGTGACGTGTTCAGCAGTGATTTAGTTTCATGTAGAGATGGTGTCAAAGAGACCAGAGGACTAACATTTCTGACTGCAACTCCAAACTTTTCACTTCTTTTCTGTTTCAGAGGTTTCTACTCTTCCACCATCACCACCATCACTTCCACCAGCAGCTTCTGTCCCGTCTCAGTACCAAGTGAAGTTGTTCTGTCTGCTGTACACCCAGCTGATAGTGAAGAGTCTGGTGTACTGCTGTGGACTCTCTCTGCTGATGAGCCTCAGAAACAAGGGACCGGCCCAACTCGAACACATGCTGACTGACTGTTTTCTGCTCGACTTTTCTCACCAACAAATCTCATAAATTCATCTAATTTATTACTTTGATCAGTAATAACAATAACATCAATTATGACGTGTTGTAGTTGTCATCCTAAACATACTTATATATATATATATATATATATATATATATATATATATATTTTATATTTTCTTTAAATTGTGACTTGTATATTGATAGAAAATGTATGTGAATTATCAGCTGTCTGGTAGATATTTTATAGTGTACAGTATTTTCTTTTGTTCTTGTTTCTTTTTAATACATTATGCACATCTTTGTCAAATTCTTTCATTGTTACTTTCTCAATAAACTGAAAAATCTAAAGTTTCTATCTTTTATAAGAACCCTCAATTTTATGAATTTGATTTCAATGATCAGAAACAGAAACAACGTCATTGGCCGTATATGTTGACACCTACAAGTGATTTGGAAGATATGAATATAAGCAAACAGCTAAACAAAGATAAAACATATATACACACAGCTGTTATATATAAGTCAGTAGTCAATATTATCCTTTCCCACACATTCCCAATATGTGGTATAGTGTTGATGAAGTATTTTCGGCTTGACATGGGGCAAAAGGAATAGAACCCAGGACTCTTGAAACAGCCGCACTTTACAACTGAGCTATCCAGGCGCCCAAGATGTCCTGAACACACGCTGACTGTTTTCTGCTCACCTTTTCTCACCTTCAAATCTTATAAATTAATCTAATTTATCACTTTGATCAGTATTAACAGATATCAATTATGACTTGTTGTAGTTGTCAACCTAAACATAAATATATCAGCTGTCTGGTAGATATTTTATATTTTTATGAATTTGATTTAAATGATCAGAAAAAGAAACAACGTCATTGGCCGTGTATGTTGACACCTACAAGTGATTTGGAAGATATGAATATAATCAAACAGCTAAACAAAGATAAAACATATATACACATATATGAATCAGTAGTAATATTATCCTTTCCCACACATTCCCAATATGTGGTATTGTGTTGTTGAAGTATTTTCTGCTTCATTAGATATCAATAGAGAGAAACAGGAAATGCAGGGTAGAGAGGGGATGACATGCAGCAAAAGGAATGGAACCCAGGACTCTTGATACATGGTGCCGCACTTCACAAGGAGAGCTACCGGGACCCCCCCATTAGTTGTATCATGTTAACATGATAACATGGACGCTCTGGTTGGGCTTGAAGATGAGATGCAGATGTTTTTTGAGGTGGTGAAACAACAAGATGACTTCTTTGTCTTTGTGGTTTTTGTTTTGTCACTCTGATCAATGATAACGGATGTACCGCTTATTGTTGTAAATACTGCTCTCAAGTTAAATACTGTAGAATCATAAAGTATTATAATAAACAATAATGATACATTACTACACATTCTTATACATAATTTCAACTGTTTTGTGAATTTGGCTTTAGTAGTAAATTAATAATGATTCATGATTTAAGTCGAAAATATGAGAAAACACTGGCAAATACATACGTCCTTTTCATTTTTGCTGAAAAATAAACATGAATTTGCTTTAATCTTAAAAATAAGCAGAACTATATTTTTTAAACATTGGATTTTTATTCTGTTTGTCAATAGGCCTGCAGCACATGGTCGTTTATATATATTTTTTATTTACTAAATATTTTTGAATATGAGTTATTATATGAGACATTTTTCTGAATACTGAGCGCTGAAATCAAACTCCAGTTCCTGGAATGATCCTTTAACCAGAGTGGATGGTTGTAACTGTCATTGTGTTGTTAATGTGAGAAAGGCTGCAGAGCAGAAACCCACACAGCCCGTCTGCTGCAGGAAAGGAAGTGGTGATTCACTGTCAACAGTTTTTTATGATTTCTAATAACCACTGAGAACAGATTCATATCTGCTGCTGCTGTAAACACTCAGGAACTCCTCTTCCTCTTTGCAGCTGTGTGTCTTTTCTCTTGTGGTCTGGAAGCCTTTTTTTCCACTGAGCCCTCTACCCACACACAGTTTAACTGAGCCCAGAGAGCAACAATGATGACCCACCTGGAGGTCACGTCCATGGACTTTATTTATGGGGATTTTAGCCATCAAAGGTGAACTTTACAGTTTACACTTGGATTTGATGAAAGTCCTCATACAAACATGACAAACAACTCCAAAACAACACATTGATTGTTTTCAGATCTGATGTCTCAGTGGTTAATGTCTGCACTGCAAATAAGGCATCTTCTTATTAATTATGTGCTTTTTTGCATACATACAATGTTGTAAAAGTCAGACTCTGAATGATATCTGAACAAAGATACTCTGAACAAAAACTTCAGGATATAGATAGGAATGAAAGTGTAAAGATTGGTTTATGTAAGTGCTACAGAAGTGGAGATTTCTGGCTCAAAGTATTAGAAAAAAAACCTTTAAAGATAAGGATTCAAAAATGTTGACATTTTGATTACAGGGTTATTATATTTTTTTAAGAATTTTTTTTAGGCACTTTTAGGCCTTTACTTCCACAGGACAGATGAAGACATGAAAAGGGAGAGAGAGGGCGAATGACATGCAACAAAGGTCAGAGCCGAACCCGCGGCCGCTGCGACGAGGAGCAAACCCCTACATATATGTGCACCTCCACCAACCGAGCCAACCCGGCCACACAGGGTTAATATTTTAACTAATAGATATCACCATGAAACTCCCCAATTGATTACCCACATTAAGACAATTAGTTTTTGTATTACGAGTTTTCTGAAATTTAGTGTTTAATAATGTTAATGTATGAGTAATAATTGTGAGGTCTGGACTGTTGGTTAGACAGAACAAACATTGTGAAGAAGTCACTTTGGGCTCTGGGTAATTTGTGGTGAACTTTTCTCACTATTTTTACAAACCAATTAATCAATTAATGAAGATAATAATCAGCAGATGAATCCAGAATGAAAATAATCATCAGTTAAAAGTTCAGAATGAGCTCCAGCTCAACCAACTCCAACAGTAAAATCCTGCTGTTACATTAATGCTGAGTATTAATAATCTAATATATAATATTAAAACAGTCACAGGGGACATTTTATCTTTCAAAACTACATTTCACTGATGATACTTACAGACTTTCACTGAAGGAACATTTTCAATGCAGGACTTTTACTATAACAGAGTATTTGTGCTGTGTGGTATCAGTACTTTTACTGCAGTAAAGTATCTGAATGAAACTACTGTTGTTACTAAGTAGAACATTTCCTTCACACTGCTGCCCCCTAGTGTCTGCAACAACAAACTGATTCACACACACAGCCTTTACTGTAAGGGTGAATCCCAAGTCTCTTATTTGATATCTCCTCGGTCCTCGCTGGAACCAGAAGTTGTTCTGGCTCTCCTTCATGAAGGCCGTCTCAAAGCTCTTATTCCTGCCCAGAGGAGCGAGGATGGAGGAGGGATCATCGTGGAGCTATGAGCGAGGATACAGAGAGCAGCCTTCCTGGAAGCCGTGCAGCTGAAAGCCGCTGCTAACTCCGCCCAAACAGCTGACAAATTCACGTTACGCTTTAGAGGAAAGGACGTCTCATCCTTCTAAAACACATTTCCTTGTTTCCTCTCTCCTCACATCTCTCCCATGCTTCCTCTGTGGGATGGGAAGGAAGGAAACAAGTGAAGGAAACGTGGATACAATTTAACAACCTGAGACCTATCCCAAATACTACTATTACCAGGCAATACTACTACTACTGTGGCTGCTGCTGCTCCTAATACTGATAGTTATTTCTACTTATGGGCTGACACTCACTGACTTAATGTTATATATAGCTATATGTACGTTTTATTTGTTTCTGTATTTATAGTTTGTTTATTTCATCCTAGCAGAACACTTATTGAAGTATGAATAAACGTAGTTGTAACATTTATACAGATAATGGGGTAGTAGAACCTGTGACTTATGTTCTGGGCTACACACATCACTTCAACAAGTCCGAAAAGTAGAAAGAAAAGAGAAAGAAAAGTCCGTTTCACAGCCGCTGTGGTCTGTGCCCCTCTCCTGCCTGAGCGCGAGTGATTGGCAGGAGATCAAAGCGATGACTCTCGTCACCGATTGGTTGATCATCTCAAGGGGGAGAGCGAGTGTTGCTATGGTCTTTTTTACAATTTGAATATGTTTTACTGTACGCACCATCAACCAAAACAAATTCCTAGTAAGTGCTACTTACCTGGCAATAAATCTCCTTCTGATTCTGATTCTTATCTTCATCTCTTCCCATTCAATTATTTTATAGGATGCAAGAATGCAGCAAAATAAATCTAAACTAGATTCAGTTTACCATCAGCAGACCCAAACACAATCTGGGGATTTTTGAGTTTTGTTTTTACTGTTTGTTCTGCTTGCGTTGGAGATGTGATAACATTCTGAGATTTATTTTATTAAATGTGTTTAAAATCTGTGAAAAAGCAGCTGAACTCTGCGTCTGCAGATTCAGCGTGGCCCTGACGATCACTTGTGACAAAGCAAAGATTACTTTTCTTTATCAAGTCATCTGCTGATTTGGTCTATAAACCATCAGTAAAAAGAGAAAGATAGTAGCAGATTGATTTTCTATCGATTGACGAGTCAATTAATGGACCAAATATTGCTGCTGCTGCTGCTATCAGGAATCAAACTTTGACTCTGACTTTGTAAAACACACAACTGCTTCAAACTAGTGAAGTCATAGTTGTGTTTCTTCCTGTTTTATTTTGTCAGTTCATTCCCTGTGTTCCTGTTTCCTTGTTATTTCTTCATGGTTATGTTTTCCCCGTGTTCTTTCTGTGTTCTCTGTTTTGTTTTCCTACTTCCATCCTTGTGTAGGTTTTCATGCTTCAGTTGTGCGGAGGCTCCACGAAGAGCTCTCTCCGTAGCCTACATAAGTGGCCTGATGTTTATACTTGTGCGCTGGTGTGTGCGTCGAACCCCATGTGTGTGTGGGGGGGGAGTGTGTGGTAGAGGGAGAAGTGAGAGAGTGCCGGCGATTAGCTTCGGAGCGAGTAGCAACTCTAGAGTCATAGTGAGAGAAACAAAGTGTCTCCTCTTTGTTTTCTGACCACGTTGGGAAATCTGTAGCAGGAGAAGTTAACCCTCACGTTGTTTATGGAGAAGGAGAACCAGGAAATGAGTCGGGGGAAATGCAACGCTACCAAGCCACGTGTAGTCACATTTTTCGAGAGGTGCACGTCAGGCTACGGACCCTGCGCCGTCAATTCGACGCACAACTATATAAAGGCCTTTACTTCCTGCCTTGTGTGTTTTACCTCCTTTGTGATTGTCTGTTCATGAGCCCTCATGTCACCTGTACCTCGTTACTACCCTCGTTATCTTGTGTATTTAGTCTCTGTGCTTTTGTTATATTAATACGACTCCAAACACATTTTTCTCAAGTGTCCAACCCTTCTTTGGATCTGTGGCCCAGTCGGAGGTCAGCGGGCCGAAACCAAACCGGACTCCACAGGAGCACAAACCTGGCGACAGCAGAGTGTCCTCACATGATACACAGGCCTAGATTTATCAAGCCGTTTGCGCCTGTTTCCAGGCGCTAATTGGTCGCAAAGACGGACGTAACCGATGCGGGCTATTTACAAACAGGGCGCACTTGGGTAAAATCGCAGATTGTCTGCCACATGAGCGAGAAGAGACAAGTTGCGCTTTCAATATGCGTTCGTGGGAGGGTCGTGGGGAAAGTGGGAGTTCCACCCAAAAAGGTGGGAGGATAAGCGCAAAGTGCCCCTAATTATATATTCCGTGGTATTTACAAAGACTGTCAGTAAGAGCGCGCCTCTATTCTGCGAGGGAAATTCTCCGCCTCTTAAAAGCAGGTCTAAACCAGCCGCAGTCGAGTTTCCTCGTAGACCTTTATATGCTGCTGGTGAAATGGCAACAGCAATTTGAGCAAGACGAAGACATAGGCGAGGCTGAAAATAATTTTAACACAAGAATCACACTTTGTCAGTGAACACAACATCATTTAGCGTTACAGATCAAGCAGCCGTGCAATATTAGAGTTACTGGAAGAAATCAAAGATGACATTGAATCTCCCACTCAGCGTTCACATCCCATTCCAGCAGTTGTTAAACTCCTCGCTACATTACAAATATTGGCATCAGGATCATTTCAAACAGTCCTAGTATCAGCAGTGTGAATATCGCAGTCTGCACTCAGCCATATCATAGCACAAGTACCGCTTCGCTACAGTGCAATTTACCGTCTAGTGGGTGGAGAAAGACGCTGATTGGCTGATGGGTGTCAGCGTTGATAAATACTATGCAAACTGTGGAAGCATAGCGTGCGCTATTACCGAACTCGCATAAACAGACGCAGCGCAAACTGCGCTAGTGTTAGTAAATCAGGCGCACGGTGTGCTAAACAGCCTGTTAGTGAAGCTGGTTCCAGCCTCCAGAGTGTTCAAGTGGCCACAGACGCCTCTGGGTTCTGGCCTTGTGTTGTGGTACAGATGGAAAGAACTCCTGCTGTTGTTGATGGCGCTGACACAGAAAGAAGATCTGCTCATTTTTGTCAAACGATACAGTAAACATGACGAAATGACACATCAGAGTCCTGACTGCCCGCTCTCTGTTCACCATACATCGCACTGTAGCACAAACAATGTCATACATGTTTAAGATCTTTGGCCTGTAGAGGAAATAAAGTTGTCACTGACCTTTACCTGGTTGACGTAATACAGGGGTGTCAAACTCAACTTCACAAAGGGCCACACTGGAAAATGAGAATCACATTAAGGGCCAAACATGTTTGACATGCTTTTTTTCAACCGAAAAGTTGAATAACACCTTTGACTGTATTATTTGTGTCTCATATAGCTTTCTCACTAACAGTTTGGTCGACATAAACCCCTAAAAAGTCAGCAAAAAAGATCCTTAGCCATCATAGAGTTTAGCAACAACAACCTGTTTCACAGCCTGAATATATAAACTCTCTTCTATGGGAATTCCTGAGCCTCAAAGTCAGCAAATCTGCCATATTCTGCTTTAAGTGTCACACAACTGCAGTCTGTAAAATAGTTTCCCATCTTTTTGGTTTGGCTCACATCTAGGCGGGCCAAAATCTATTGTGAACATAAATTGATATGCGGGCCGGATCAAAATTTAAAGCGCCGGATTTGGCCCGCGGGCCTTGAGTTTGACACATGTGACGTAATGTTTTAGTGTTTGAGCATCATTAAGTTCTGGTAGGATTCACATATTTCCATGAAGTTATTTTCTTACCGTAGTGACACAGAAGTCACATCGGCCATGAACTCTGCACTTATTTTCATCTAAAGATACAGGACAATGACAACATGTGTGTTATATCAAGTACAATGGCTTCCGATCGGCTCTTGCATCGGATACAAAATGTATGTCTTGATGTACGACAAATAGGCAAATGGAAATAGTTTTCATGTCAAGTTGAATGTGAGATAATATCAGAAGAAAAAAGAAAAAATCGTAGCCCTAGCACCATTTAAACATGACAGGATAAGCTTCTGTTTTTAAGCCATTTTAGGCCTATCTTTGACAGGACAGCTGAAGTCATAAAAGGGGAGATAGATGGGGAATGAAATGCAGCAAAGGGCCGCAGATCGGAGTCAGACCTGAACCTGAACCTGAAACAGATTCACAACAGCAACCTTGTTAAGAAAGAAGTAGCAGCACGGTGGTTCAGTGGTTAGCACTTCTGCCTCACAGCAAGAAGGTTCTGGGTTCGATCCCAGGTCGTCCCAGGCCTTTCTGTGTGGAGTTTGCATGTTCTCCCCGTGCTTGCGTGGGTTTCCTCCGGGTGCTCCGGTTTCTTCCCACCATAAAGACATGCATGCAACTAGGACTACAGTTGAAAATTAGCCGACTGGCTAACACTGGAGCATTTACAGAAATGTTGATTAATGTGCATTGTCCTAATATAAATAAACATATCTTCTTCTATCCAAATAAAGGCCTAAAAATTCCCAAAAAAGAATCATAAAAAAGAGCTCCCAGATACAGACAGGCATGTCACAAACTTTCAGTTAGATTACACCATTTCCCTTTTCCCCTACTTCATGCTCTGTGTGTGTGTGTCAGCAGCTTTTTACTTTAACTTCCTCCCGTGTTGTGATGCAGATATGTTTCCTCCAGGTTAAAATTTTGGTGAGTAACACTTTTTAGATCAGTTCCATTACACTGTAGAAAATGTGTTTATGTTGAAGAGTTAAGCTCTGTGCTAACAGTTAGCTGTTCGTGACTGTGTTCAGGATCACCAGCTGCTTTAACAATGGGAGCTAACCATGCTAACCATTATGGAGCTTATTCAAAATTAATATTTAACTCAAATGTAGCTTTGCTGACAAAGTGAGACATGACTGAAGGTAATCTGTTAGTGTGAGGACAATAAATGACTTATCACTTATTATTTATATTCCAAACAAACAACTCATGAATGAATCTGGGGTCTCCAATGATTATTCTGTACTGCAGTAAAAGTACCAAAACACACTGTCAAAGTACTGTATTAGTACAAGTAAGTGTGTTAGTGCTATTAACCTCCTTCAATTTATAATACCATTCAAAACAGATGCAAGTCTTTGTTCAGTTTGTTACAGAATGTAACAGATTCACAACAGCAACCTTGTTAAGAAAAATGTTATAAAATAAAGTTTATTATTATTCTAACAGGTGCACCTTTTAACAGCAGACACATGGAACTAGTTTTTATCACATTTTAAAAGAAGAGTTCCCAGATACAGACAGATATGTCACAAACTTACAGTTAGATTACACCCTTCCCCTTTCCCCTACTTCCTGCTCTGTGTGTGTGTGTGTGTGTGTGTGTGTGTGTATGTGTGTGTTCATGGGTGTGTGTGTGTGGGTTTGTGTTTGTGTGTGTGTGTGTGTGTGTGCGTGTGTGTTCATCTGTGTGTGTGTGTGGTTTGTGTTTTGTGTGTGTGTGTGTGTGTGTGTTTGTGCGTGTGTGTGTTCATGGGTGTGTGTGTGGGTTTGTGTGTGTGTGTATGTTAATGTGTGTATATCTGTGTGTGTATGTGTGTGTGTGTGTCTGTGTGTGTGTGTTTGTGTTTGTGTGTGTGTGTCTGTGTCTGTGTGTGTGTTAATGTGTGTATATGTGTGTGTATGTTTGTGTGTGTGTGTGTGTGTGTGTCCATGTGTCTGTGTGTGTATGTGTGTGTGTCTGTGTGTGTGTGTGTGTGTGTGTGTGTGTGTGTGTCAGCAGCTTTTTACTTTAACTTCCTCCCGTGTTGTGATGCAGATATGTTTCCTCCAGGTTAAACTTTTGGTAAGTGACACTTTTCAGGTGATTTCTGATCAGTTCCAGCACACTGTGAAAATGGGTTTGTGTTGAAGAGTTTAGCTCTGTGCTAACAGTTAGCTGTTAGCCACCATGTTCAGGTGATCTGTTAGTGTAAGGAACATTACCGACACTCACTTATTATTATTCATATCCCAAACACACAACTCATGAAATAATCTGAAGCCTCTAATTTTCATCCTGTACTGCAGTAAAAGTACCAAAACATACTGTCAAAGTACTGTTAGTACAAATTAAAGTTCTGTTTTGAAAATGTTACTGAGGTAAAAGTACACAATTATTATCAGCTAAATGCAATGGTGGCAAGTAACTAAGTACATTTACTCCAGTACTGTACTTCAGTCCAAATGTTGAGGTACTTGTACTTTACTTGAGTCTTTTCTTTTCATGCCACTTTCTACTTCTACTCCGCTACATTTCAGAGAGAAATATTTTACTTTACTAGCTTTAGTTACTAGTTAGTTTACACATTAAGATTTCTGCACAAAAAACACATGTAGTTTATAAAATCTGATGTTTTATTATAAATTAAACTAGCTAACAATAACGGCCTACAAGTCCAACTGAAATGATTAGTTGATTACACCCGTGATTGTTCCTAAAATGTAAGGATTTTTCTGCATTGAGTACTTTTACTTTCAACAAAGTATTTTCATATTGTTGTATTAGTACTTTTACTTAATTAATGGATCTAAATATTTCTTCCACCACTGGCTAAATGTACTTAAAGTTTCAAAGTAAAAGTACTTGAGTATTATCAGTTCTCCTGTGCTGGTTTCTGAAATGAAATATAATAAAATATGTCTCCAGTTTGTACTCTACTATTGTTGGAGTCTTGTCAAGTTACTGCTGATGACACCCCAACATTTCCTGATTTTGCAGCTTCACAATAAAAGCTTTTAAATAGCAAAATAACGAGGGCTTTTTATTTTGAAGGATTCATTGGAAACCAAATGTGTATATCATAGGAGCGGCTGGTGTTCAATAAAAACAAGAGCCAAAGGCGCATATGAAGAGGGGTGATGCTGGGGTGATTGTTTCGACTTGAGGGGGCATTCACACATTTTCCCAGTTGACATCACATGAATAGAGGTCTGACTTTATGATGCGTTCAGATGGCGTTTCTTTGGTGATGGTTGTGGCTAGAAGTGGTAGCGTGGAAAGAGCCTAAAAAACAAAAAGGCTGGTAAACGAAACTAGCTAGTTAGCTGATAAGTGGGGATAATTTTAAAGGCCTTCTATTTTGGTCTTTTCCCACCAACTCTCTCTCCCCTTTTCTGCCCCTTTTCTGAAACTGATGTCTCAGATGAACTAGGAGCAACATCTTCCCCCATGAACTCCCCAAGAGTCTCTCCCATATTAGTCCTGCAGAGTTGCTACACCCCCTTCTTTCCTCGTCCCTGAGGAAGAGTAAAGTCTTGAACGTGACCCAGCAGTTGCTGTTACCTGTGTTCTAACTCCATGATCCACCAGAGAAGCTCTCTGAGTGGTAGAGGAATTCCTCTGCACTTTAGCACCTAGCAGTGCCACCACTTCTCCTTGAAGAATATCCTGCTGCTACACTGGTGAGCCTTTTCGGCAGCAACGTGACCTCTCGAGCTGTAGGCCGTCTACAGTCTGTCATGCTAATGTCTGACATATTCAGGCGTAGCCATGACAATGGGTGCAATTGGGATGTCGTCCATAGGCAAGGTCCAGTGCTAGTTAATGCAGATTAGCACATATTGGTTCCCTGTGCTGGTACTGGACCCATCACATTAATTGCCACCTGGTCCATGGGTGACCCTACACTGTACTGAAATAACACAGGACTAACTTTTGGGGGGCCTTTGCAGGCCATACAGGACTGTCTTTCTCTCAACTCTGGGGGTTCTTTGATGCACCTCAAGATCTTCCCTGTTGAGTTCTGTGGGTACAACCACTTGCCATCTTTGCTCTCCGGTGGCTGGCTCACGCCAGCTCACCTCAGTTCCCAACCCTCCCTAGTAATCCAATTGGGGTCAAGTGCTTCGCACCACCACAGCATGGCAAATTTTCCCATGGTGACTGCGATGACTAAGCCTGAGTCGAGCGGTGCGAGTAAAATGAGACCTTTTAAAGGGCTTGGTCAAAAGTTTGGTGTCAGCATTTGGACCACTTTCAAGTAATTCCGGGAAGTCTTACTAAGGCAGAGCAAAAGAGAATTGCAGTAGTTAAAACAGGAGGAAATAAACACATCAATTATTATTTTCAGGTTTTTATGTTGCACCATAGAGTAGCACACAATTTTGTTCTATCTACTTACAATGACACTAAAGTCAATTCTGATTCTGTGGAGATAACTTTTAAATTACTTATTATTTAACCAAGAGAAACCAGAGCTGAATGTATAAAGCAAACCGCAAACAGCACAATCCTGTATGAAAGGTAAGAAGAAAACCACTCCAGAGGTGATCCAAACATTTCCATCCACTGCTTGAGCCTCTCAAGTTCGAGAGTGATCCAATGTATCAGATAAAACACTGAAGTCTAATAGAATTACTGCAGAATCTTTACTTTTTGTTTATTAATTACCATTATATAATGATCCATGAATAAATCTTAAATTATTTGTTTACACAAATGTCATCATAACATAATCTACAAAACTGGTCTGTTTTGATGATACGTAATAATTTTTAAACTCCCACAAAAATGTCTGTTAAGTGACAATGTTCTTTTCGGTATCTTTTGGATTTTTGCAGGGATTAAAGATGGAGACGCCTCAAGAAGTCGTCTTGGGAATTTTAGATAATTTGGGAACCGACGACTTTGAAAAATTTAAGTGGTACCTGCAGGGAGTCCTAAAAGACTTCCCAGCAATCCCAAAGAGTAAACTGGAGAATGTAAACAGGGTGAACACAGTGGATACGATGTTCCAGACCTACAGTATAAACACTATTAAAGTGACCAGAATAGTTTTAGTTAAGATTAATCAAAATGATCTAGTGGAGAATTTATCAAACATCATCTCAGAACCTGCAGGTAAGTCATAATCATTATAAAAAAAAAAAAATGATGTAACAAAGATCATACTTATATATCACAGTCTTAGACAAACATTAGCTTTGTTACCACTGTCTCCCTCTTATCTACAAAGATACATATATTGTGTTGACAACAACAGAACAAGCTACCAAACATCCACAAGAGAAACAAAATTTTAAATGTCTCCAAGAACAAAAAATTATTAAACAAAGTCAGACTGTTTTTGTTTCCTCTGCTGGTTAAAATTTGCACACACTGATGTCAATGTAAGATACTGCTTGGGCAATATTAATTACCTCTGTAATTAAGTCATATACCTTCTGGTTTATTTGGACAATGAAGAGTTCATAGATGTATGATTGAAACCCCCATCATATCAGTTGTTTTTGAGGAATACTAAGTAATTTTACAATAGTTAACATGTTCAGGACCTCGTCGTCAAATGGGCTGAACAGATTTCATGAATACAGAAATGTGCACACTCACATTCACCAGAACAAACCTTCATTGATTTCATTGTTTTATTCATTCAGAGATTCTTACTGCATGCCAGCGAAAAGTCAAATCCAACTTACATAAGACTTTCCAGTGTGTGTTTGAGGGAATTGCTAAAGCAGGAAACCCAACCCTTCTGAATCGGATGTTCACAGAGATCTACATCACAAAGGGAGGGACTGCAGGGGTCAATAATGAACATGAGGTCAGACAGATTGAAACAGCATCCTGGAAACAAGACAGACCAGAAACAACAATAACATGTGAAGACATCTTTAAAACCCCACCTGGAAGAGAAGAACCAATCAGAACAGTGATGACAAAGGGAGTGGCTGGCATCGGGAAAACAGTCTTAACACAGAAGTTCACTCTGGACTGGGCTGAAGACAAAGCCAACCAAGACATCCAGTTCACATTTCCATTCACCTTTAGAGAGCTGAATGTGCTGAAAGAGAAAAAGTGCAGCTTGGTGGAACTTGTTCATCACTTCTTTAGTGAAATCAAAAAAGCAGGAATCTGCAGGTTTGAAGACTTCCCGGTTGTGTTCATCTTTGACGGTCTGGATGAGTGTCGACTTCCTCTGGACTTCCTCAACACTGAGATCCTGACTGATGTTACAGAGTCCACCTCAGTGGGTGTGCTGCTGACAAATCTCATTAGGGGGAAACTGCTTCCCTCTGCTCGCCTCTGGATAACCACACGACCTACAGCAGCCGATCAGATCCCTCCTGAGTGTGTTGACATGGTGACAGAGGTAAGAGGGTTCACTGACTCACAGAAGGAGGAGTACTTCAGGAAGAGATTCACAGATGAGGAGCAGGCCTACATAATCATCTCCCATATCAAGACATCACGAAGCCTCTACATCATGTGCCACATCCCAATCTTTTGCTGGATCACTGCTGCAGTTCTAAAGAAGGTGTTAAAGACCATAGAGGGAGGGGAACTGCCCAAAACTCTGACTGAGGTGTATATCCACTTCCTGGTGGTTCAGTCCAAACGGAAGAACGTCAAGTTTCATGACAAACCTGAAACAGATCCACCCTGGAGTCCAGACACCAGGAAGATGATTGAGTCTCTGGCAAAACTGGCTTTTGAGCAGCTGCAGAAAGGCAACCTGATCTTCTATGAATCAGACCTGAGAGAGTGTGGCATCGATATCAGAGCAGCCTCAGTGTACTCAGGAGTGTTCACACAGATCTTTAAAGAGGAGAGTGGAATGTACCAGGACAAGGTGTTCAGCTTCATCCATCTGAGTGTTCAGGAGTTTCTGGCTGCTCTTCATGTCCATCTGACATTCACCAACTCTGGAGTCAACCTGCTGTCAGAAGAACAAACACCATCATGGCTGCCTAAAGTCTTCAGAGAAAAACCTAAACTAACACAGTTCTACCAGAGTGCTGTGGACAAGGCCTTACAGAGTCGGAATGGACACCTTGACTTGTTCCTCCGCTTCCTCCTGGGTCTTTCTCTAGAATCCAATCAGAATCTTCTACGAGGCCTGTTGACACAGACAGGAAGTAGCTCACAGACAAACGAGAAAACAGTCAAGTACATCAAGAAGAAGATGAACAGGGATATGTCTGCTGAGAGAAGCATCAATCTGTTCCACTGTCTGAATGAACTGAATGATAGTTCTTTAGTGGTGGAGATCCAACAGTACCTGAGATCAAGACGTCTCTCCACAGATAAACTGTCTCCTGCTCAGTGGTCAGCTCTGGTCTTCATCTTACTGTCATCAGAAGAAGATCTGGACGTGTTTGACCTGAAAGAATACCGTGCTTCAGAGGAAGCTCTTCTGAGGCTGCTGCCAGTGGTCAAAGCCTCCAAAAAAGCTCTGTAAGTACAGTGATATTTGGACTCATATATCATAAGTTAAATACTCTGCTGTCTTTTCAACTTCTTGATTCTTTGTTCTTCATCGTTGTCTCTCCAGACTGATTGGCTGTAACCTGTCAGAGAGAAGCTGTGAAGCTCTGTCCTCAGTTCTCAGCTCTGAGTCCTCTAGTCTGAGAGAGCTGGACCTGAGTAACAACAACCTGAAGGATTCAGGAGGGAAGCTGCTGTCAGCTGGACTTCAGAGTCCACACTGTAAACTGGAGAATCTCAGGTCAGGATTCAACAACCTGTTTAACTAATGGTCACCTAAATCTTGATTTACATTAATGGATCAACTCGTAATGTGCCTAAGATTGTCTCTGCTTGAATGATTTCAAACAGTTGTGTTAATTTAGTTTAAATCTCTTCCCATGAACATGTTTTAAGTTTTTTTCATCTCACTCTGTGGTTGGTACTTGAAATATCAGACAGGAATCAAAGAGCTACCAGTAATGTTAATTTGTTGATTGACAGTATGTGTTGGATTGTGTGTTGTTCTGTGTGTTTGCAGTCTGTCAGGCTGTCTGATCTCAGAGGAAGGCTGTTCTTCTCTGGTCTCAGCTCTGACCGCCAACCCCTCCCATCTGAGAGTGCTGGACCTGAGATACAATCACCCAGGAGACTCAGGAGTGAAGCTGCTTTCGGATGGACTTAAGGATCCACTTTGGAGACTGGACACTCTCAGGTATACACACTGGATGAACATAAAAGAAGAACAAAAAATAAGATATTTGTGTAGGAGGTGTCCAAAGAGAACATCTCAAACAACTAAAATGATAATTCCCTGTTGTTAGAGATCGCCAGGTTGGACAGATATCTGCCATTTAAAGAAACTGCCTTTCATTTTGAGAAATATAGAAATATTTATAATATTTCATGACCAGTGTTGGTAGAAACGCATTACAAAAGTAACCCAATTACCATAATGTATTCCTTTTGGCTGTAACGCAGTAATATAACACATTACTAATAAAATGTTGGTAATATTATACCCGTTACAATCTCCGTAATATGAGTTACAATGCATTTCAACCCAACATTTAGTGGTGTTTTGTTTTTTGAAGAACCACAAAACATTTGGTCACAGAAAGAAGGTCTGTGAGTGTTATTTCCTGTTGCTGGAGTCGATGGTTGAGATGACTGCAGAGACGGATATTAGTTTCAGGAGTTTTTTACACTGCGTTGAAGTGAGTCACTGTTGCCGTGCTCAGAGCCAGAACCAGAGACGGTACGGTCAACATTTGTGTCCCAACAGGTAATGGTATGGACAGGGGCGTCGGACTGGGGGGGGGGAAGGGGACTGAGTAGCCAGGGCCCTCATGTGAGTAGGGTCCAAAAAGATGCTAGAATGAATAGCTGTTGATGCGGGGAGGGGCCCATAGAAAATGTCTGTCTACAGGGCCCAGAATTTTGTGCTACGCCCCTGGGTACGGACAACATCTGTATCCCAACAGGTAACAGTACATCAGCGCGGACAGCTGTGAGTCTGAGCAGCTGAAAGATTAAAACAAATATGTCTGTAATGTTTAGGCTTGTTACACGTTATATTAGCATTACATTTTATCAGCTGTGGAAAGTAACTATAACATACTTCATGACAATTGTAAGGTACTTTTAATTGAGTATTTTCATTTTCTCCATTATACTTCTACTCCACCACAATTCAAAGTTAAGTAGGCCTATTGTGCATAAGTGAATGTCATGAGGACAAAAGCGTCTGGACTATTTAGAAAATAATTATATATTTTGTCAACTGTATAGGTTATAATGTTTATTTCTTCACAGTTTGACTTTGACAAGACATATGACATTGGCTTAGCTTGTATTGCTCTGTGTGTCATATCAGTACATATCTGTGAGATCTATGTTCATTTTTATTTATTTATTTGTCTTTAAGGTCCTACAAACTTTTTTTACATTCAAGTGACCTCAGTGCAGCACAAATATTCTAATAGCCCAGTTTTTCCTGAAAAAAATAATGTTTATAGATAAACTGTGGACAACAGGCCTGATGTTTAACAAGCTTTTTTAATCTCTACAGAGAAAGGTCCATGTACATTAAAACTAAACCTTGAACCTACTGACCCCAGGACAGGTCTTTTGAGATGTATTTCTCCAGCTTTCAGACTGTTCCTTTATCAGTGTATAATAATGTGTGAGAGTGATGTAATGTCCCCCACTCCTCCTTTCAGGGTGGAGCCTGCTGGAGTCAGATGGTTGACACCAGGTCTGAGGAAGTGTAAGTGTGTTTTTCATTTCATTCATGGGACTGTGACATCACTCATTCAACCCTCTGATGCCTCTAGCTGTCCACTGGGGGCGCTTCATAGTGTGCGACCCAGTAGTCTCCCAGTCGTTTTGTTTGTTTTTATCGTGTCTTAAATTGTTTTAAACCTTGTTTTTAACTGTGGCGTGGGTGCGTATGAAAGAAATTACTTGTCAGTGTTTCAGCAATGCAGATTATGGGATTACTCGTGGAGCTTTTTGCAATTTTTTGCGTGTCAATGCTTCTTCTGGGATTTGCCAGTCACGCCGTAGGACATGGTGTATACGGGAAAGTAAGCCGTGAGCTTCTCCTGTCCTTACGGACTTCTACAGTGGGAACTGTATCACCGGGCATACCGATGGAACTTTGTAGGCCGTCTAAGTCGTCAGGCCATCGGAAACGAGGAAAAAGAGGTGGTTTGCGTCGGAGACTTAAGACTCTTCGGCTTGAAAACCTCCGCAAATTACAACCACTTCCTTCGGTCCTGTTGTCAAATGTACAGTTTATCAGAAACAAGATAAATGAGCTGGAAACATATGCCAAGTTTAAACGGGAAGTTCAAAACACTTGTCTCCTTGCCTTTACTGAAACATGGCTCGGTGATGCAAACCCGGACTCGGATCTTATCTTAACTGGGTTTGGAAGCCCAATTCGTATGGATCGGTCATCGAAGATCACCGGCAAGAATCGAGGAGGAGGCGTGTGCTTCTATGTGAACGAAAGGTACTGTAACACTGTCGTGATCAGAGAGAAGATATGTACCCCATATGTGGAATTGTTGACTATTTCTCTCCGTCCCTTTTATTTGCCGCGTGAGTTTCAACAGCTCTTTTACACAGTAGTGTACATTCATCCACGGGCCAATGCCTCAGTTGCTGCCCAGCTGATTGCTGACGTCACGCATAAACTGGACTCTATCTGCCCCGAGGCACCCAAGTTTATCCTTGGAGATTTTAATCATTGCAATTTAAAAAATACGTTGAGGACGTATGAACAGTATGTGACTTGTTCTACCACACAGAAGAACACTATGCTAGATTTATGCTATGGCTCAGTAAGCGGGGCTTATAAATCTCTGCCTATGCCTTCTTTTGGTGATTCTTACCATGGCAGTGTCTATCTTATGCCGGTATACAAACCATTTTTCAGGCGCCTAGAGCGGGAACAAAGGACAGTGAAAATCTGGTCAGAGGCCAGTAACTCCTCCATCCAGGCTTGCTTTGAGTGTACAGACTGGCAATGTTTTTATGAGGGTTGTGATGATAATAATGAACTTACAGACACTGTTTCATCATATATTACATTCTGTGTGGATTCAGTAATTCCTTCTAAAAAAGTGGTTATTTTCCCAAATAATAAACCTTGGGTGACCAAAGAACTTAAATCAGCCATTAACAAAAAGAAAAGAATATTTTATTCAGGAAACCCCCAGGAGAAAAAAGCGGCTTCCAGAGAAGTTAAGGTCGAAATAAGGAAGGCCAAATGGAATTATAGAAATAAAATTGAAAGTCTGTATTGTAGAGGGGACCTCAGGGCAGCCTGGACAGGTATAAAATCCATGGCATCAATTAATCAATCTTCCTGTAGGATCAAGCAGGTCATTCATGTAAATGGTGTGGAAAATGCAGACTTGGCAAATGGTTTTAATTCTTTCTTTTCTCGTTTTGAAAGGTCTGATTTTGTGAATGATATCCCTAAAATGCGGGAATCTTTGGTTCCAGAGAATGGTCTAGTGATAACACAAAGTAATGTCACAAATCTTTTCAAGAAAGTAAACATACGTAAAGCTGCTGGCCCTGACTCCATCTGTGGACGCGTTTTGCGTTATTGTGCGGACCAGCTCTGTGAGGTGTTTACAACTCTTTTTCAGATGTGTATCGAGTGTGGTCAGATTCCTGCCATATGGAAAACATCAATTATAATACCTGTCCCTAAATCTAATAATCCAAGAGAAATGAATGAATTCAGACCTGTGGCACTAACATCACTAGTGATGAAAACTTTTGAGAAAATACTGAAAGATGAAATTGTCTCCTTAATCGATGGAAAATTAGATCCACTACAATTTGCCTATCAAGCTGGGAAAGGTGTGGATGACGCTAAGATTTTCATTTTAGATAGATTATATAAGCACCTCGAAAAACCTAAGTCACATGCAAGACTTTTATTTGCTGATTTCTCTTCAGCTTTTAATAAGATGCAGCCTCATATTCTAATAGAGCGACTGGCCTCTTATTTTAATCTACCTGATCAGATTTTATTGCTGCTCTTAAATTTCTTAACAGACAGACTCTTTATGGATTGTCTGTGCGGGACAAGAATAGACTAAGCAGTATTGTCAAAATCTGCTCCAAGATCATTGGTGTTCAGTTGACAGACCTGAGCTCCCTTTGGAAAAAAAGGGTGCTCCAGAAGGCTAGACAGGTCATGAGTTATCCTGGCCATGTTCTTAGTCAGGAATTCTGCCTAATGCCCTCAGGACAACGCTACCTTGCCCCCCCAAGGAAAACTAACAGATATGCAAATTATTTTATTCCCTCTGCCATTAGATTCTTAAATATTGTTGACAGCGGCAACTAAATAAGCGCCAGGCATTCCAAACCTTTGTATCATTAGTTATTTAGTATTTACTTAGTATTACTATTATTTATTTAATATGCTACTATCTTGAGAGTTGGTTGCTGCTTAGTCAGTATCATGGCCTGTGTATGTGTATTTCTTGATTGGTTTTGATGCCCATTTATGCAATATGATGTCACTGACAGTGTTTCTCTGCTTGTCTGTATGCCTGGTTAAGTGTTGTCTTGTCTTGTTGATACGACTGGTAGGCTAAAAACAGAATTGCCCTACGGGGATAAATAAAGTTGTTTGAATTGAATTGAATTGATGTCATCATCAAAGTGCTGATAGGTTAATAACTGCAGCTGTGTCGTGTCTCGTTCTCTCCGTCAGATTCCTGTGAACTCACACTCGACACAAACACGGCGAACAGAAAACTCAAACTGTCTGAAAACAACAGGAAGGTGACATTTGTGGAAGAGGATCAGCCATATCCTGATCATCCAGAGAGGTTTGACTCCTGGTATCCTCAGCTGCTGTGTAGAGATGGTCTGACTGGTCGCTGTTACTGGGAGGTTGAGAGGAAACGAGGGGTTTCTATATCAGTGAGTTACGGAGGAATCAGGAGGAGAGGAGGCAATAACGAATGTGTGTTTGGATATAATGATCAGTCCTGGAGTCTGATCTGCTCTGAAGTTGGTTACTCTGTCAGGCACAGTAACAGAGGACCATCCATCTCCTCCTCCTCTGTCTCTGGTAGAGTAGCAGTGTATGTGGACTGTCCTGCTGGCTTTCTGTCCTTCTACACAGTCTCCTCTGACTCACTGATCCACCTCCATACCTTCAACACCACATTCACTCAGCCTCTCTATCCTGGGTTTGGGTTACTATCATATGGTTCCTCAGTGTCTCTGTATCCTGTGTAGGATGGAGAATCTCCTCCTGTCAGGGAACCAGACAGTTGAGTCTGATCAGGATCATCAGCTGATGTTAGTGAGGAGAATGTGGGTATCACCAATGATTTCCTGAATGGATTAGTCTGCTCCAAACAGCTAAATGAAATGTAATGCTCTTCATCATCGTCTCTAAAAGCTGCATTCAGCAACGACCTTGCTGGTTATCTGACAGCTTTAGTTCCTTTACACATTCAGATTATTAAAAGTAAATACAATCAGATAATAAATGATGATATATTATTACAGATTACTAGCTGCAACATTAAAGTTATCAGTCGTTAGAAACCAGTAATATCATACTGATTATTCTGCAGAATGACCACTTTTACTTTTGATTCTTTTGTACTTTTACTTATATCTACACCGTGGTATCAGTACTTTAACTTGAGTACTTTCTGGTATATTTTACATTCTTATTTTTTATTATGATATAATATTTTTATCTTATTATAATTCTAAGAGTCAGTCAGTTGTTGTTGTTAGTAAACCTCCATACAGATCTGTTCCAGTAATCTCCAGGTTTATTTTCTCCCCTGAGTGAATCTGATTGGCTGGAGACGTTTGAACTAAATATATTGAATATAAAGTTATAAACAATGTTTGAGGGGAACGTTAATCTCTAAAAGACAGACAGAGAGACAGACAGGCAGGGAGACAGACAGACAGACAGACACACACACACACGCACACACACAGAGACAGACAGGCAGACAGACATGCAGACAGAAAGGCAGACAGACAGACAAAAAGAAAGACAGACAGACAGACAGACAGATGGACAGACAGTTTTATTTATGGTAAACTAAAACTCAATAACATGAAATTAAACCTAATTTAAGTGTAAAATATGTAGACATTATGAATAATGTAGACTATAGTTTAGAGGATGGAATAGTTGTAAGTTTCTGAATGATATATTTAAATATGTGAAATAAATGTTCTTTTGTTTTCTTTATTGGAAGCTTTTTATTAATTTAATAAACCTTTGAAACGTTATGCTGACTCCTCGTCTTAACTCTCTGAATTTTTGGGGTCCAAGGCTGCACAAATCCTGACACTAGGTCTCTTAAATACACTAGAAATTGGAGATACAAGACGAGAACATTTCTGTACTTACAGGTTCACTCTTTAAAATGTTCTCCTAACAGAACAATATTGTTTTTTAAGCACTCTAGCATCTATTTCATATTCTTGATATCAGACGTCAGTTTCCTCAGCGATGTCAGTCTTTGTCAGCACTAGTTAGACATCTCGTCACACTAGCTGAACAACACCTCTCACTATTTACTCTTTATCATCATCTAGTTAACAAGTGAGACTCAAAATGTCCATTAGCTAGCTAACTAAATAACTTTACTATTATACTTACAGACTTTCACTGAAGGAACATTTTCAATGCAGGACTTTTACTGTAACAGTGTATTACTTTTACGGCAGTAAAGGATCAGAATACTTTCTGCAACACTGCATACAAGAAACAACAAAAAGAGAGACAAGAGAAACACGAATAAAGAAACATAAGATGTGTAGTTTGAAGCAGTGAGTCTCTGCAGCCACCAGAGGGCAGCAGTGTCAAAGTAACAACAGGAGGAGCACACAGGTGATCATCATTTTATTGGTTATTATAAGGATCCCCATTAGCTGTTGCCTAGACAACCGGCTAGTCCTTCTTGGAGCCAAAAAAACAATAGTTCAGACAGTATCAAAACATTTTATGACACAAACAGGAAACAAAAAGAAACATAACAAACTCTAACAAGTATAAAACAAAATACTTTTTTAATTTTTTTATTTCATCCATATTTCTTTAGGCAAGTCATTAAGAACAGGTTCTTATTTACAATGGTGGCCTGACAAGTGGTTACGCCACTTAGGGAAAGGGAAAGAGGGCTAGAACATGAATACATTAGACATACATACAGTTTAAATGACATAAAATTACAATTTGAAATACAACCCAGACAGCAGTAAACACGTATACAGAGAGGAACACACAGGTACATGGGTGAGTATATCAAGGAAAGAACCCCCAAAAAAATAATCTGAAAAACTAAATTACATTACACAACATAACACAGGGGTTAGGAGTAGGGTTGGGTATCGTTTGGTTTTTTTTCGATTCCGGTGCTAAATCGATACTTTTAAAACGGTGCCGGTGCCTAAACGGTGCCTGAACCGGTACTTTTCAATAAAGGAAAAAAAAAAATGAGGGTAGTAAACAACAGTCAGTGACTTGTTTATTGCTAAGGCCATGGTCAAAATTAAAGATTTAATAATAATGTAATAACTATAACAATAACAATAACTTATTTCACCAGTAAATTGCTGTTGAACCCCAGATGGGAAAAGGGTATTTTACAATTACTGTGAATGCACCACGAGGCTACCTGTTTTAAGTGAATGCACCGTCTGTGTTGTTTAATTCCGACAACGGCAGCTGCAAGTGAACGCACCGTCTGTGTTGTTTAATTCCGACCATATAAACATACTGTATATCTATGAATTTCGACAACGGCAGCTGCTGCTGCGCTGCAGTGCAGACTGTTGAAGTCCTCCACAGTGAAATACAGTCACACTTTACACTGTTTAACGTTAGCTGTCAACATTTTACCGGTGTTTAATCCAGCTGCTAGCTAAAGGTAGGCTAACGTTACATGCTGTCAGGTGTAGTGTAAAGTCAAGCACCGAAATGAGGCACCGAAACTTTCGTTCTTATTCGGTCTCGTTACTACCGTTTACGTCGGCACCGGTTCCCTATTGGCACCAAGTTTCGGTACCCAACCCTAGTTAAGAGTTAACATAGGTAGCTCACAAAGACAAATGAATATTTATTACAACAAAATAAAATAATAAAAGAAAAATATGGAAAATGTATTCAAAATGACATGAGAAAGATCTAAAATGTCTTAACATGTCTTCTTTCAGATTAGTGGAAAGAAAACATTTATTTTACTACACTTTGTTTATTTGTGTCTGTAGATTTCTTCTAAATTTACCAAAAGATATTTCTGATATTTCAGAAAACGTTTAATACAAATATACATTTTCTAAATAATGTAATCAAATGGGGAAAGTTCATGGTGATATCTATTAGTTACATTTTCTCCCCTTAAAGTGATGGTTTGGAGTAATTTCACCCTAGGGTCCTTGCACAATGACCTCGAGCCAAACACCCCCCCAGAAGCTTTTTTTACCTGGGTCTAACATTGGGAGAGTTAGCGTAGAGTAGCGTTAGCCGCTGAATAGCTTAGCGCAGAGGCTAATGGATCCGAAGTGTCTCTTAACATTACCCCACTAATAATGCCCGAAATGATACCAAACGTCTACACTAGTATATATAGGTTATGCACTCATAAAACGATGGATTGGAAAGTTTGTAAGTACACCAGAAGTTTATGTAAATAACACTTGCCTGCTGGCTTCTGCTCTCTGCTGTTGTTGTTGCTGCTGTAAGACGAGTGTTTAGGGACATCTACAAATTACAACACCGAAAAGAGATGCAACAAAAATATTTTTTAATTTAACTTATTTTTTAAAGTAAGTGCTGTAGTATAACTAGCAGGAGACAAGTAATAATTGAGGTAAGTTTGGAGACATTACCTTATTTAATCATTAAATTAATAAATATTTTGTTGCATCTCTTTTCGGTGTTGTAATTTGTAGATGTCCCTAAGCTCCGCGTAATGCGGGGGTAAACGCAGCAGAGAGCAAGCCAGCAGAGAGCAGTAGAATTCTTACATAAACTTCTGTGTACTTCACAGACTTTACAATACATCGTTTTACGTGCTTCAAAACCTAAGTACTACCTGTAGATGTTTGGTATCATTTTCGGGCTGTAATGGGGTAATGTTAAGAGACACTTCGATCCATTAGCCTTCCGCGCGACTCAGCGATAACGCTAACTTCATGCTAACGCTCCCCCCCCCAATGTTCGACCCAGGTGAAAAAGCTTCTGGGGGTGTTTGGCCTCGGATCATGGTGCAAAGGACCCGTGAAATTACTCCAACCATCAATTTAAGGAGCTTCACACTGCTCCAACAAACTCCAACAAACACCAACAGTTGGGTCAGTGTGGGCGGCCGTCTGTGGTTGTCGCGTTTGTGCGGTGATTGAGGTTGCAGAGTTTATGTCCAGTCTGGTCTGGTGGAGTTGGAGAATGTCGGGACCAATGGAGCCCATTTTTCCAACAAATGGCAACAGTATAACACAGCTCAAAATGCTGTCTCCAAAATGGGTGTTTTTCTGGCAATTAGTGGAGTAACCATAGTGAGTAATTCCTCAAAACCTTGAGGAGCAAAACAGGCAACAATACGTAGCGCGGGAGGTACTTTTCACACACACCCATTGACTGCTTGAAGGAATTGAATTCAAATAGTGCAACACAGGGTCGTATTTGTGGAGGTTGTTATTTACAGTAAGTCCAGCGAGTTAGTGAATATAGAGATTATTATAAGCGAGTACAGTGTTCATAGAAAGTTTATGCAGTAGAAGTTTATTACGGAGTAAGAAATAAGAGCAGCCCTGGAACAGTGGAAAAAAATTCTATTTCAGAATATAAATGACATTTGATGTCTATTCCCACAAACATTTGTCTCCCAAAGCTGTGTATCCCTGACCTGTCGAGCACTGTTATTGTCCATAGCACCATCACTGTCAATGTAATCGCCAATGTCCGCAGCACTGCCTCATCAATTGACTGAAAACATTTCTATAAACACCACACTTCGTTGCTCATATAGCCCCTCGCCTTCTGCACTGCCTATCTCACCTATTTGGCTGAGACAGCGTTGCTCTAGGCTCGTGCTCAATATAATCACAAGTATTGTGGAATGTGTTCTACATTAATTTCCCTCCAAAATTGATGTATTTGTTTACAAACACAAGAAACGTTCACAACCAAAATCCTAACTTTATAGTTTTATTTTGTGGAGAAGGCAGTGACATTTTCATTGATGCAAGGTCACAAATAGGCTTAGTTATTTATGTCATTTATTTATTTATTTATCTATGAATTCATACACAACATGTACTCATCTTCGACTCAAAGACATTCATGCCTAATATCTGTGTTATATTTTTGTCGTGATCTAATATTTTTATTTATACAATTAACAAACAATACACTGGGACATAACGCGTCCCAGGAGCATCTGTGAAACAGTTTGTGACACAATGCTATTCTTCCTTTCACCCCTAGATGTCCTCATAGAGTCCTGAAGCTTGAAAAACTGAAAAACCACCTAAGCTGTATTGTGAAGGTGGCTGGTAAGGTAAGGTATCTCACAGTCCCCCTTGATGGCTATCTTTTGGCGCTTTTCTATTACATGGTACCTGCTCGACTCGCCTCGACTCTACTCGCCTTTTTTGGTTTTCCATTACGAAAAAAAGTACCTGGTACCTGCTAACAGATACTTTTTTTAGTACCACCTCAGTCGAGGTTCCAAGCGAGCTGAGGCGAGCCAAAAAGGTGACGTGAAACCCTGAAGGCTACTGATTGTTTGAAAGAATCGTCACTGATCACTGCATTGCTAGCGAGGGACGGCATTTTTAAATAGTTTAGCAAGCGGTGATTTTTTGCTGCCGGAGGCTCCACGCAGACCTTTCTCTGTAGCATACAAGTGGCCTGATGTTTGTACTTGTGCGCTGGTGTGTGCATGTGTGATGTGTGTGTGGGGAGCTGGTGAGCGAGGGAGACGTGAGAGAGTGACGGCGATTATCTCCGCAGCGAGTAGCGACTCTAGAGTCATATATATGTGAGAGAAACAAAGTGTCTCCCCTGTTCTTTCTGACCACGGTGGGAAATCTGGAGCAGTAAAAGTTAACTATCTCTTTGATATCATGTTGTTTATGGAGAAGGAGAACCAGGAAATGAGTCGGAAAAGCAACTCCACTAAGCCACGCCCACGGCAGTCGCTATGACGACCAGCCACGCTGAGGTGGTACTAAAATCTGCAATGGAAAATGGACGCACAGCGAGGCGAGTAGAGTCGAGTAGAGTCAAAGTGAGTCGAGGCGAGTCGAGCATGTACCATGTAATGGAAAAACGCCATTTGACCAGCAAGCACTCTGCAAGGTCTGGTCTACATTAGACTGCACAAACCTTCACTTTGAGATTGAAACTCTCCCCTCATGCCGAAGACTTAGAGACCCTATTCAAGAGCAAAAACTCACTTCACTCCCTGTGCGATAACTCGGCTTAATTTGCACAAGAAATGCAGATCTTTTAGAAATTGCTGCTGCATTATTGTGTTAACTTGTGTTCTCTGCATTACATTAGTGCACTGGTTCTCAAACTTTTTTCTATGTTTCACCTTTGAACAGTTTTTTAAAGCCATGTACCAGCGCAAATAATTTTTGGTAGAAAAAAAGAAAATTCTCTATAAAGAGGAAGAATACAGCAATGTCAGCGATAGATTTACTGAACAACAGCCTTGGACCTGGAAATAGGTCAAAAATAGTAATAAAAACTTTGAAAAAAACACAGTAAAAAGAAAGAAGGCAACACTAGGACGACAAAAGTGTCAAAAAATTCAAAAAAAATTCTAAGAAGTGACAAAAACTTTGAAGGAAAAAAAGACAGTAGAAAAAAGTAAGGACAGTAAGGATAGTAATAGGTCAAAACCTTAAAAAAAAGGTGACAAACATCAAAAATTGTGACAAAAACTTTGAAAAAAGCAACAAACTTGGAGAAAAAAAGCCAGTAGAAATTAAACGTACCCCCTGCAGTCCTCCAAAGTACCTCTAGGGGGACACGTACCCCCTGCAGTCCTCCAGAGTACCACTAGGGGAACACGTACCCCCTGCAGTCCTCCAGAGTACCACTAGGGGAACACGTACCTACAGTTCCCAGAGTACCACTAGGGGGAACACGCATTCCCCCTGCAGTCCTCCAGAGTACCACTAGGGGGACACGCACCCCCTGCAATCCTCCAGAGTACCACTAGGGGGACACATTGCCCCCCAGTCCTCCAGAGTACCTCTAGGGGGACACGTACCCCCTGCAGTCCTCCAGAGTACCACTAGGGGGACACGTACCCCCTGCAGTCCTCCAGAGTACCACTAGGGGAACACGTACCCCCTGCAGTCCTCCAGAGTACCACTAGGGGAACACGTACCCCCTGCAGTCCTCCAGAGTAACACTAGGGGAACCAGTGCCCCCTGCAATCCTCCAGAAGTACCCTAGGGGACACGTACCCCGTGCAGTCCTCCAGAGTACCACTAGGGGACACGTACCCCCTGCAGTCCTCCAGAGTACCACTAGGGGAACACGTACCCCCTGCAGTCCTCCAGAGTACCACTAGGGGGACACGTACCCCCTGCAGTCCTCCAGAGTACCACTAGGGGGACACGTACCCCCTGCAGTCCTCCAGAGTACCACTAGGGGAACACGTACCCCCTGCAGTCCTCCAGAGTACCACTAGGGGAACACGTACCCCCTGCAGTCCTCCAGAGTACCACTAGGGGGACACGTACCCCCTGCAGTCCTCCAGAGTACCTCTAGGGGGACACGTTCCCCCTGCAGTCTTCCAGAGTACCACTAGGGGAACACGTACCCCCATTTCAGAAACACTGCATTAGTGTATGTTCAGGAAACATTTTTGTACATTATGTTTTAGTATTGTTCTCTTTTCATTTATTTGTACTTATTGTCTTGTACTCCTGACTGCAGATCAAGTTCCCCATCTGGGATAATAAAGTGAACTGAACTGTTGTACTGTGTGGTGTTAGTACTTTAACTGTAGTAAAGGATCAGAATACTTTCTGCAACACTGCATACAAGAAACAACCAATAAGAGAGAAGAAATATATCACAAATAAAGAAACACAAGATGTGTAGTTTGAAGCGGTGAGTCTCTGCAGCCACCAGAGGGCAGCAGTGTCAAAGTAACAACAGGAGGAGCACAGAGGTGATCATCATTTTATTGTTTATTATAAGGATCCACATTAGGTGTTGCCTAGACGACCTCCTGGGGTCCGAAACAACAACAAATCAGACAATATTAAAACATTTCATGGCACGTACAGGAAAAGGAAAGTAACATAACAAACTCTAACAAGTATAAAATGAAATAACAAGGAAGAGAACTAGAAACCTCCTTAAAACATCTCTAAGACACATCACAATATATATTACACAACATGACAGAGGGGTTTGGAGTTAACATCTATAGGTCACACACACAACAGACGGATATGTATTACAAGAAAAGAAATTAAGATATAAAACCTCAAGATAAAAAATATGTAGGTGAAGGTGAGATTTAAGTTTCTTTTAAAACGTGCAACGTATCGTATGTTACTTGGGCTATTATATTCCATGAACAAAAAGCTCTGTATGAGGCTGGAGTCATATTGCATCTTTGTCCGTTCACATAGGGTTACTATACAACCTATATATATTTATCTTAAAACACTCCCAGTCCTCCTCAGCTGTAAAGCCACATACTTGTTGTTCCAAGCCGTGTGTTCTCGCTAGATAACTGTGTGCAGCATTCACTGTCCCGTGGGAAATAATGCAAAGTCGAGCTTCATGCTGTTCACCCTGATAGCTAACCAGAATTGTGAGTCTTAATGTAAACTGGGCCAAAAATGGTAAGTACAATTAAATTAACCTGAAACTAACTTAGTTGCAATACCATGGCCCATACTGTTTTTTGATTTTTGGAATACAGATATTAAGAGAATAAATCTTTATGCACATACTTTTGCTTTTGATACTTTGAGTCCATTTAAAATGAGGTACGTTTTACTTTTCTTAAGTAGGGTTGTCATTTTGGTACTTCTAAAAAAAGCTGACGCTGTTTTACTTAAATCACAATGCTTAACCTATCAATATCCCTTCCAGTGGTGTAGTCTACGTAATAGAAAGCTCCAGGATTTCTATATAGGCTAACCACTTAAAAATGCCCAATGACACGTAACAACATAGGCTACTTTCCATTATATTTTTGATACATTTTGAATTGTCATCCGTGCTTTTTTCTTAACATCTATAGGCTGAATAAAGGTATTTTTTAACGTAAATTGGTGCATTAAAGTGTATCGGAATGCAGGCAATGAAGTCGTTGAACTTCCCTGGGGGAGGACACCCAGGCCCCCCCACTATGATATGCCCCCCTTCTCCCCCAAAGGCAGATTCTGGCCAATATACAGTACAGTACACCCACTATAATAGCCTACATTAGACTACATTGGTCACTTCCCCATTAGTCAGGCACAAGATCTGACCATAATTACACTTTTGCTTTCCATGAACTGTCGTTGCTTTAGCTATTTATTTCAGTTGTAATCCTGGCAGTGGTAGCGATGCGTAGAGAAAATTAAAAAATATCAAAACATAATTCTAGCGTAACATTAGAGCAGACAATATCTAATGTGTTGCTGTTGTGTTTTTGGTTTTGGAAAGCTAAAATAAGACTCTAAACTCCTCAAAGTCTTTGTGTAAAATGGTGTTCTGTATAGTGTATGTACAGGAAACATTTTGGTACTTTATGTTTTTGTATTGCTTGTCTTTTCATTTATTTGTACATGTGTGTGTTTTTTTAATCATGCACTCCTGACCACAGATAAAGTTCCCCATCTGGGATAATAAAGTGACTGAACTGAACTGTTTTACTGTGTGGTGGTAGTACTTTTACTGCAGTAAAGGATCTGAATACTTTCTGCAGCACTGCATACTAGTGATGTTACCTGTGAACCTCCTGCTTCGAGGCACGTATCGAAGAAATTAACCAATTTGGAATGAAGCTTTGTATCGGAGCTTGATTTGTTTAGAGATAATCACGTGACCAATGACGTCCGAAGCTTCGTTTCACACACACACCGTGACTGCTTCGAAGGTGAATTCAAATAGTGCAACACAGGGTGCGTATTTGTGGGTTGTTGCAGTAGGAGACTCAACGGAGTTAGTGAATATAGAGAGATTAATATAGCGAGTACAGTGTTCATAGAAAGTTTATAGCGAGTAGACAGTTTATTGCAGGTAAGAAAAGAAATAGGCTCAGGCCTGGAACAGTGGAAAAAATTCTGTTTCTGAATATAAATGACATTTGATGTCTATTCCCACAAACATTTGTCACCAAGCACAACAATATCCCCCTGACATGTCCACGAGCACTGTTATTGTCCATTAGCACCATCACTGTCCCAAAGTATGTCCTTGCCAATGTCACAGCACTGCCTCCATCAATTGACTCAAAACATTTCTATAAACACCACACTAGATTGCTCATATAGCGTACGCCTTCTGCACTGCCTATCTCACCTATTTGGCTGAGGAGACAACGTTGCTCTAGGCTACGTACTCAATATAATCACAGAAACGTGTGTGCAATGTGTTCTACATTAATTTCCCTCCAAAATTGATGTATTTCTTTACAAACACAAGAAACGTTCACAACCAAAATCCTAACTTTATAGTTTTATTTTGTGGAGAAGGCAGTGACATTTTCATTGATGCAAGGTCACAAATAGGCTTAGTTATTTATGTCATTTATTTATTTATCTATGAATTCATACACAACATGTACTCATCTTCGACTCAAAGACATTCATGCCTAATATCTGTGTTATATTTTTGTCGTGATCTAATATTTTTATTTATGCAATCAACAAACAATACACTGGGACATAACGCGTCCCAGGAGCATCTGTGAAACAGTTTGTGTCACAATGCTATTCTTCCTTTCACCCCTAGATGTCCTCATAGAGTCCTGAAGCTTGAAAAACTGAAAAACCACCTAAGCTGTATTGTGAAGGTGGCTGGTAAGGTAAGGTATCTCACAGTCCCCCTTGATGGCTATCTTTTGGCGCTTTTCTATTACATGGTACCTGCTCGACTCGCCTCGACTCTACTCGCCTTTTTTGGTTTTCCATTACGAAAAAAAGTACCTGGTAACTGCTAACAGATACTTTTTTTAGTACCACCTCAGTCGAGGTTCCAAGCGAGCCGAGGCGAGCCGAAAAGGTGACGTGAAACCCTGCAGACTGCTGATTGGTCGGAAAGAATCGTCACTGATCACTGCATTGCTAGCGAGAGACGGCATTTTTAAATAGTTTAGCAAGCGGTGATTTTTTGCTGCCGGACGCTCCACGCAGAGCTTTCTCTGTAGCATACAAGTGGCCTGATGTTTGTACTTGTGCGCTGGTGTGTGCATGTGTGATGTGTGTGTGTGGGGAGCTGGTGGAGCGAAGGGAAAGAGAGTGGCGATTATCTCGCAGCGAGTAGCGACTCTAGAGTCATATATATGTGAGAGAAACAAAGTGTCTCCCCTGTTCTTTCTGACCACGGTGGGAAATCTGGAGCAGTAAAAGTTAACTATATCTTTGATATCATGTTGTTTATGGAGAAGGAGAACCAGGAAATGAGTCGGAAAAGCAACGCCACTAAGCCACGCCCACGGCAGTCGCTATGACGACCAGCCACGCTGAGGTGATACTAAAATCTGCAATGGAAAATGAACGCACAGCGAGGCGAGTAGAGTCGAGGCGAGTCGAGGCGAGTCGAGGCGAGTCGAGCAGGTACCATGTAATGGAAAAACGCCATTTGACCAGCAAGCACTCTGCAAGGTCTGGTCTACATTAGACTGCACAAACCATCACTTTGAGATTGAAACTCTCCCCTCATGCCGAAGACTTAGAGACCCTGTTCAAGAGCAAAAACTCACTTCACTCCCTGTGCGATAACTCGGCTTAATTTGCACAAGAAATGCAGATCTTTTAGAAATTGCTGCTGCATTACTGTGTTAACTTGTGTTCTCTGCATTACATTAGTGCACTGGTTCTCAAACTTTTTTCTATGTTTCACCTTTGAACAGTTTTTTAAAGCCATGTACCAGCGCAAATAATTTTTGGTAGAAAAAAAGAAAATTCTCTATAAAGAGGAAGAATACAGCGATGTCAGCGATAGATTTACTGAACAACAGCCTTGGACCTGGAAATAGGTCAAAAATAGTAATAAAAACTTTGAAAAAAAACCACAGTAAAAAGAAAGAAGGCAACACTAGACGACAAAAGTGTCAAAAAATTCAAAAAAATTCTAAGAAGTGACAAAAACTTTGGAAGGGAAAAAGACAGTAAAAAGTAAGGACAGTAAGGATAGTAATAGGTCAAAACCTTAAAAAAAGGTGACAAACATCAAAAATTGTAACAAAAACTTTGAAAAAAGCAACAAACTTGGAGAAAAAAAGCCAGTAGAAATAACACGTACTACCTGCAGTCCTCCAAAGTACCTCTAGAGGGACACGTACCCCCTGCAGTCCTCCAAAGTACCACTAGGGGACACGTACCCCCTGCAGTCCTCCAGAGTACCACTAGGGGAACACGTACCCCCTGCAGTCCTCCAGAGTACCACTAGGGGAACACGTACCCCTGCAGTCCTCCAGAGTACCACTAGGGGACACGTACCCCCTCATCCAGCAGTACCACTAGGGGAACATACCCTGAATCTCAGAGTACACTAGGGGAACACATTACCCCTGCAGTCCTCCAGAGTACCACTAGGGGACGCATTGCCCCCTGCAATCCTCCAGAGTACCACTAGGGGAACACGTACCCCCTGCAATCCTCCAGAGTACCACTAGGGGAACACGTACCCCCTGCAGTCCTCCAGAGTACCACTAGGGGAACACGTACACCCTGCAGTCCTCCAGAGTACCACTAGGGGAACACGTACCCCCTGCAGTCCTCCAGAGTACCACTAGGGGAACACGTAGCCCTTGCAGTCCTCCAGAGTACCACTAGGGGGACACGTACCCCCTGCAGTCCTCCAGAGTACCTCTAGGGGGACACGTTCCCCCTGCAGTCTTCCAGAGTACCACTAGGGGAACACGTACCCCCTGCAGTCCTCCAGAGTACCTCTAGGGGGACACGTACCCCCTGCAGTCCTCCAGAGTACCACTAGGGGAACACGTACCCCCATTTGAGAAACACTGCATTAGTGTATGTTCAGGAAACATTTTTGTACATTATGTTTTAGTATTGTTCTCTTTTCATTTATTTGTACTTTTTGTCTTGTACTCCTGACTGCAGATCAAGTTTCCCATGTGGGATAATAAAGTGACTGAACTGAATCTTTCTAACTGCAGGGAGAGTGTGTATTAGGAAGTGCTGCTTTGTTTCCACTGTATTTGTTGTATCAGTTAGCCGGGCATGCTAACATGTGTAGCTAACATTAGAGCAGACAATATCTAACGAGTTGCTGTTGTGTTTTTGGTTTTGGAAAGCTAAAATAAGACACTAAACTCCTTTATACAAAGTCTTTGTATAAAATAGTATTCTGTATAGTGTATGTACAGGAAACATTTTGGTACTTCATGTTTTTGTATTGCTGTCTTTTCATTTATTTGTACACGTGTGTGTTTTTTTAATGCCATGCACTCGTGATCGCAGATCAAGTTCCCCATCTGGGATAATAAAGTGAACTGAACTGTTGTACTGTGTGGTGTTAGTACTTTAACTGTAGTAAAGGATCAGAATACTTTCTGCAACACTGCATACAAGAAACAACCAATAAGAGAGAAGAAATATATCACAAATAAAGAAACACAAGATGTGTAGTTTGAAGCGGTGAGTCTCTGCAGCCACCAGAGGGCAGCAGTGTCAAAGTAACAACAGGAGGAGCACAGAGGTGATCATCATTTTATTGTTTATTATAAGGATCCACATTAGCTGTTGCCTAGACGACCTCCTGGGGTCCAAAACAACAACAAATCAGACAATATTAAAACATTTCATGGCACGTACAGGAAAAGGAAAGTAACATAACAAACTCTAACAAGTATAAAATGAAATAACAAGGAAAAGAACTAGAAACCTCCTTAAAACATCTCTAAGACACATCACAATATATATTACACAACATGACAGAGGGGTTTGGAGTTAACATCTATAGGTCACACACACAACAGACGGATATGTATTACAAGAAAAGAAATTAAGATATAAAACCTCAAGATAAAAAATATGTAGGTGAAGGTGAGATTTAAGTTTCTTTTAAAACGTGCAACGTATCGTATGTTACTTGGGCTATTATATTCCATGAACAAAAAGCTCTGTATGAGGCTGGAGTCATATTGCATCTTTGTCCGTTCACATAGGGTTACTATACAACCTATATATATTTATCTTAAAACACTCCCAGTCCTCCTCAGCTGTGAAGCCACATACTTGTTGTTCCAAGCCGTGTGTTCTCGCTAGATAACTGTGTGCAGCATTCACTGTCCCGTGGGAAATAATGCAAAGTCGAGCTTCATGCTGTTCACCCTGATAGCTAACCAGAATTGTGAGTCTTAATGTAAACTGGGCCAAAAATGGTAAGTACAATTAAATTAACCTGAAACTAACTTAGTTGCAATACCATGGCCCATACTGTTTTTTGATTTTTGGAATACAGATATTAAGAGAATAAATCTTTATGCACATACTTTTGCTTTTGATACTTTGAGTCCATTTAAAATGAGGTACGTTTTACTTTTCTTAAGTAGGGTTGTCATTTTGGTACTTCTAAAAAAAGCTGACGCTGTTTTACTTAAATCACAATGCTTAACCTATCAATATCCCTTCCAGTGGTGTAGTCTACGTAATAGTAAGCTCCAGGATTTCTATATAGGCTAACCACTTAAAAATGCCCAATGACACGTAACAACATAGGCTACTTTCCATTATATTTTTGATACATTTTGAATTGTCATCCGTGCTTTTTTCTTAACATCTATAGGCTGAATAAAGGTATTTTTTTACCGTAAATTGGTGCATTAAAGTGTATCGGAATGCAGGCAATGAAGTCGTTGAACTTCCCTGGGGGAGGACACCCAGGCCCCCCCACTATGATATGCCCCCCTTCTCCCCCAAAGGCGGATTCTGGCCAATATACAGTACAGTACACCCACTATAATAGCCTACATTAGACTACATTGGTCACTTCCCCATTAGTCAGGCACAAGATCTGACCATAATTACACTTTTGCTTTCCATGAACTGTCGTTGCTTTAGCTATTTATTTCAGTTGTAATCCTGGCAGTGGTAAGCGATCGTGAGAGAAAATTAAAAAAATATCAAAACATAATTCTAACCGTAACATTAGAGCAGACAATATCTAATGTGTTGCTGTTGTGTTTTTGGTTTTGGAAAGCTAAAATAAGACTCTAAACTCCTCAAAGTCTTTGTGTAAAATGGTGTTCTGTATAGTGTATGTACAGGAAACATTTTGGTACTTTATGTTTTTGTATTGCTTGTCTTTTCATTTATTTGTACATGTGTGTGTTTTTTTAATCATGCACTCCTGACCACAGATAAAGTTCCCCATCTGGGATAATAAAGTGACTGAACTGAACTTTTTTACTGTGTGGTGGTAGTACTTTTACTGCAGTAAAGGATCTGAATACTTTCTGCAGCACTGCATACTAGTGATGTTACCTGTGAACCTCCTGCTTCGAGGCACGTATCGAAGAAATTAACCAATTTGGAATGAAGCTTTGTATCGGAGCTTGATTTGTTTAGAGATAATCACGTGACCAATGACGTCCGAAGCTTCGTTTCACACACACCCACGTGACTGCTTCGAAGATGAATTCAAATAGTGCAACACAAGGTGCGTGTTTGTGGGTTGTTGCAATAGGAGACTCAACGGAGTTAGTGAATATAGAGAGATTAATATAGCGAGTACAGTGTTCATAGAAAGTTTATAGCGAGTAGACAGTTTATTGCAGGTAAGAAAAGAAATAGGCTCAGCCCTGGAACAGTGGAAAAAATTCTGTTTCTGAATATAAATGACATTTGATGTCTATTCCCACAAAAATTTGTCACCAAGCACAACAATATCCCCCTGACCTGTCCACGAGCACTGTTATTGTCCATAAGCACCATCACTGTCCCAAAGTATGTCCTTGCCAATGTCACAGCACTGCCTCCATCAATTGACTCAAAACATTTCTATAAACACCACACTAGATTGCTCATATAGCGTACGCCTTCTGCACTGCCTATCTCACCTATTTGGCTGAGGAGACAACGTTGCTCTAGGCTACGTACTCAATATAATCACAGAAACGTGTGTGCAATGTGTTCTACATTAATTTCCCTCCAAAATTGATGTATTTCTTTACAAACACAAGAAACGTTCACAACCAAAATCCTAACTTTATAGTTTTATTTTGTGGAGAAGGCAGTGACATTTTCATTGATGCAAGGTCACAAATAGGCTTAGTTATTTATGTCATTTATTTATTTATCTATGAATTCATACACCACATGTACTCATCTTCAACTCAAAGACATTCATGCCTAATATCTGTGTTATATTTTTGTCGTGATCTAATATTTTTATTTATACAATTAACAAACAATACACTGGGACATAACAACGCGTCCCAGGAGCATCTGTGAAACAGTTTGTGACACAGTGCTATTCTTCCTTTCACCCCTAGATGTCCTCATAGAGTCCTGAAGCTTGAAAAACTGAAAAACCACCTAAGCTGTATTGTGAAGGTGGCTGGTAAGGTAAGGTATCTCACAGTCCCCCTTGATGGCTATCTTTTGGCGCTTTTCTATTACATGGTACTCTCACCTGCTCGGACTACCATCGACTCTCTTTTTGGTTTTCCATTACGAAAAAGATACCTGGTACCTGCTAACAGATACTTTTTAGTACCACCTCAGTCGAGGTTCCAAGCGAGCCGGGCGCGAGCCGAAAAGGTGACGTGAAACCCTGAAGACTACTGATTGGTTGGAAAGAATCGTCACTGATCACTGCATTGCTAGCGAGACCGGCATTTTTAAATAGTTTAGCAAGCGGTGTTTTTTGCTGCTGGAGGCTCCACGCAGAGCTTTCTCTGTAGCATACAAGTGGCCTGATGTTTATACTTGTCGCTGGTGTGTGCATGTGTGATGTGTGTGTGGGGGTGAGCGAGGGGAGAAGTAAGAGAGTGACGGATATATCTCCGCGAGCAGTAGCGACTCTAGAGTCATATATATGTGAGAGAAACAAAGTGTCTCCCCTGTTCTTTCTGACCACGGTGGGAAATCTGGAGCAGTAAAAGTTAACTATCTCTTTGATATCATGTTGTTTATGGAGAAGGAGAACCAGGAAATGAGTCGGAAAAGCAACGCCACTAAGCCACGCCCACGGCAGTCGCTATGACAACCAGCCACGCTGAGGTGATACTAAAATCTGCAATGGAAAATGGACGCACAGCGAGGCGAGTAGAGTCGAGGCGAGTCGAGGCGAGTCGAGGCGAGTCGAGGCGAGTCGAGCAGGTACCATGTAATGGAAAAACGCCATTTGACCAGCAAGCACTCTGCAAGGTCTGGTCTACATTAGACTGCACAAACCATCACTTTGAGATTGAAACTCTCCCCTCATGCCGAAGACTTAGAGACCCTGTTCAAGAGCAAAAACTCACTTCACTCCCTGTGCGATAACTCGGCTTAATTTGCACAAGAAATGCAGATCTTTTAGAAATTGCTGCTGCATTACTGTGTTAACTTGTGTTCTCTGCATTACGCACGACTTTTTTCCATGGTTCACCTTTGAACAGTTTTTTAAAGCCATGTACCAGCGAAATAATTTTTGGTAGAAAAAAAGAAAATTCTCTATAAAGAGGAAGAATACAGCGATGTCAGCGATAGATTTACTGAACAACAGCCTTGGACCTGGAAATAGGTCAAAAATAGTAATAAAAACTTTGAAAAAAAACCACAGTAAAAAGAAAGAAGGCAACACTAGGACGACAAAAGTGTCAAAAAATTCAAAAAAAATTCTAAGAAGTGACAAAAACTTTGAAGGAAAAAAAGACAGTAGAAAAAAGTAAGGACAGTAAGGATAGTAATAGGTCAAAACCTTAAAAAAAAGGTGACAAACATCAAAAATTGTGACAAAAACTTTGAAAAAAGCAACAAACTTGGAGAAAAAAAGCCAGTAGAAATTAAACGCACTCTGCAGTCCTCAAAAGAAGTACCACTAGGGGAACACGCACCCTGCAGTCCTCCAGAGTACCACTAGGGGAACACGCACCCTGCAGTCCTCCAGAGTACCACTAGGGGAACACGCACCCTGCAGTCCCTCCAGAGTACCACTAGGGGGAACACGTACTCCCCTGCAGTCCTCCAGAGTACCACTAGGGGGACACGCACTCCTGCAGTCCTCCAGAGTACCACTAGGGGAACACGTACCCCTCTGCAGTCCTCCAGAGTACCACTAGGGGAACACTGACCCTGCAGTCCTCCAGAGTACCACTAGGGGAACATCGCACCTGCAGTCCTCAGAGTACCACTAGGGGAACACGTAACCCTGCAGTCCTCCAGAGTACCACTAGGGGAACACGCACCCTGCAGTCCTCCAAGTACCACTAGGGGACACGATACCCCTGCAGTCCTCCAGAGTACCTCTAGGGGGGAACACGTACCCCTGCAGTCCTCCAGAGTACCACTAGGGGAACACGCACCCCATTTGAGAAACACTGCATTAGTGTATGTTCAGGAAACATTTTTGTACATTATGTTTTAGTATTGTTCTCTTTTCATTTATTTGTACTTATTGTCTTGTACTCCTGACTGCAGATCAAGTTTCCCATGTGGGATAATAAAGTGACTGAACTGAATCTTTCTAACTGCAGGGAGAGTGTGTATTAGGAAGTGCTGCGTTGTTTCCACTGTATTTGTTGTATCAGTTAGCCGGGCATGCTAACATGTAGCCAACATTAGAGCAGACAATATCTAACGAGTTGCTGTTGTGTTTTTGGTTTTGGAAAGCTAAAATAAGACACTAAACTCCTTTATACAAAGTCTTTGTATAAAATAGTATTCTGTATAGTGTATGTACAGGAAACATTTTGGTACTTCATGTTTTTGTATTGCTGTCTTTTCATTTATTTGTACACGTGTGTGTTTTTTTAATGCCATGCACTCGTGATCGCAGATCAAGTTCCCCATCTGGGATAATAAAGTGAACTGAACTGTTGTACTGTGTGGTGTTAGTACTTTAACTGTAGTAAAGGATCAGAATACTTTCTGCAACACTGCATACAAGAAACAACCAATAAGAGAGAAGAAATAAATCACAAATAAAGAAACACAAGATGTGTAGTTTGAAGCGGTGAGTCTCTGCAGCCACCAGAGGGCAGCAGTGTCAAAGTAACAACAGGAGGAGCACAGAGGTGATCATCATTTTATTGTTTATTATAAGGATCCACATTAGCTGTTGCCTAGACGACCTCCTGGGGTCCAAAACAACAACAAATCAGACAATATTAAAACATTTCATGGCACGTACAGGAAAAGGAAAGTAACATAACAAACTCTAACAAGTATAAAATGAAATAACAAGGAAAAGAACTAGAAACCTCCTTAAAACATCTCTAAGACACATCACAATATATATTACACAACATGACAGAGGGGTTTGGAGTTAACATCTATAGGTCACACACACAACAGACGGATATGTATTACAAGAAAAGAAATTAAGATATAAAACCTCAAGATAAAAAATATGTAGGTGAAGGTGAGATTTAAGTTTCTTTTAAAACGTGCAACGTATCGTATGTTACTTGGGCTATTATATTCCATGAACAAAAAGCTCTGTATGAGGCTGGAGTCATATTGCATCTTTGTCCGTTCACATAGGGTTACTATACAACCTATACAGTGCCTTGCGAAAGTATTCGGCCCCCTTGAACTTTTCGACCTTTTGCCACATTTCAGGCCTCAAACATAAAGATATAAAACTGTAATTTTTTGTGAAGAATCAACAACAAGTGGGACACAATCATGAAGTGGAACGAAATTTATTGGATATTTCAAACCTTTTAAACAAATAAAAAACTGAAATATTGGGCGTGCAAAATTATTCAGCCCCCTTAAGTTAATACTTTGTAGCGCCACCTTTTGCTGCGATTACAGCTGTAAGTCGCTTGGGGTATGTCTCTATCAGTTTTGCACATCGAGAGACTGACATTTTTGCCCATTCCTCCTTGCAAAACAGCTCAAGCTCAGTGAGGTTGGATGGAGAGCGTTTGTGAACAGCAGTTTTCAGTTCTTTCCACAGATTCTCGATTGGATTCACGTCTGGACTTTGACTTGGCCATTCTAACACCTGGATATGTTTATTTGTGAACCATTCCATTGTAGATTTTGCTTTAGGTTTTGGATCATTGTCTTGTTGGAAGACAAATCTCCGTCCCAGTCTCAGGTCTTTTGCAGACTCCATCAGGTTTTCTTCCAGAATGGTCCTGTATTTGGCTCCATCCATCTTCCCATCAATTTTAACCATCTTCCCTGTCCCTGCTGAAGAAAAGCAGGCCCAAACCATGATGCTGCCACCACCATGTTTGACAGTGGGGATGGTGTGTTCAGGGTGATGAGCTGTGTTGCTTTTACGCCAAACATAACGTTTTGCATTGTTGCCAAAAAGTTCGATTTTGGTTTCATCTGACCACAGCACCTTCTTCCACATGTTTGGTGTGTCTCCCAGGTGGCTTTTGGCAAACTTTAAACAACACTTTTTATGGATATCTTTAAGAAATGGCTTTCTTCGCGCCACTCTTCCATAAAGGCCAGATTTGTGCAGTATACGACTGATTGTTGTCCTATGGACAGAGTCTCCCACCTCAGCTGTAGATCTCTGCAGTTCATCCAGAGTGATCATGGGCCTCTTGGCTGCATCTCTGATCAGTCTTCTCATTGTATGAGCTGAAAGTTTAGAGGGACCGCCGGGTCTTCTTAGATTTGTAGTGGTCTGATACTCCTTCCATTTCAATATTATCGCTTGCACAGTGCTCCTTGGGATGTTTAAAGCTTGGGAAATCTTTTTGTATCCAACCGGCTTTAAACTTCTCCACAACAGTATCTCGGACCTGCCTGGTGTGTTCCTTGTTCTTCATGATGCTCTCTGCGCTTTAAACGGACCTCTGAGACTATCACAGAGCAGGTGCATTTATACGGAGACTTGATTACACACAGCTGGATTCTATTTATCATCATTAGTCATTTAGGTCAACATTGGATTATTCAGAGATCCTCACTGAACTTCTGGAGAGAGTTTGCTGCACTGAAAGTAAAGGGGCTGAATAATTTTGCACGCCCAATTTTTCAGTTTTTTATTTCTTAAAAAAGTTTGAAATATCCAATAAATTTCGTTCCACTTCATTATTGTGTCCCACTTGTTGTTGATTCGTCACAAAAAATTACAGTTTTATATCTTTATGTTTGAAGCCTGAAATGTGGCAAAAGGTCGAAAAGTTCAAGGGGGCCGAATACTTTCGCAAGGCACTGTATGTAGGGGTTTGCTCCTCGGGTTCGGCTCTGACCTTTGCTGCATGTCATTCCCCCTCTCTCTCCCCTTTCATGTCTTCATCTGTCCTGTGGAAGTAAAGGCCTAAAAGTGCCCAAAAAATAATCTTAAAAAAAAAATATTAACCCTGTAATCAAAATGTCAATATTTTTTAATCCTTATTTTAAAGTTTTTTTTCTAATACTCTGAGCCAGAAATCTCCACTTCAGTAGCACTTACATAAACCAAACTTTACACTTTCATTCCTATCTATATCCTTAAGTTTTTATTTTACACAGGGCTTTGTTCAGATATCATTCAGAGTCTGACTTGTACAACATTGTAAGTACAGTATGCAAATTAACACATATTTAATAAGATTATTCCTTATTTGCAGTGCAGACATTAACCACTGGGACATCAGATCTGAAAACACTCAATGTGTTGTTTTTGAGTTGTTTGTCGTGTTTGTATGAGGACTTTCATCAAATCCAAGTGTAAACTGTAAAGTTCAGCTTCGGTGGCTAAAATCCCCATAAATAAAGTCCATGGACGTGACCTCCAGGTGGGTCATCATTGTTGCTCTCTGGGCTCAGTTAAACTGTGTGTGGGTAGAGGGCTCAGTGGAAAAAAGGCTTCCAGACCACAAGAGAAAAGACACACAGCTGCAGAGAGGAAGAGGAGTTCCTGCAGCAGCAGATATGAGTCTGTTCTCAGTGGTTATTAGAAATCATAAAAAACTGTTGACAGAGAATCACCACTTCCTTTCCTGCAGCAGACGGGCTGTGTGGGTTTCTGCTCTGCAGCCTTTCTCACATTAACAACACAATGACAGTTACAACCATCCACTCTGGTTAAAGGATCATTCCAGGAACTGGAGTTTGATTTCAGCGCTCAGTACTCAGAAAAATGTCTCATATATAATAACTTATATTCAAAAATATTTAGTGAATAAAAACAAAAACATGAACAGCCATGTGCTGCAGACCTATAGACAAACAGAATAAAAATCCAATGTTATTGTTAAAAATATATTTCTGCTTATTTTTAAGAAGAAAGCAAATTGATATTTCTTTTTCAGCAAAAATGAAAAGGTTGTATGTATTTGCCAGCGTTTTCTGATATTTTCAACTTAAATCATGAATAATTATTAATTTACTACTTAAGGCAAATTCACGAAACAGTTGAAATTATGTATAAGAATGTGTAGAAATGTATCATTATTGTTTATTATAATACATTATGATTCTACGGTATTTAACTCGACCGCAGTATTTACAACAATAAGCGGTACATCCGTTATCATTGATCAGAGCGACAAAACAAAAACCACAAAGACAAAGAAGTCATCTTGTTGTTTCACCCCCTCAAAAAACATCTACATCTCATCTTCAAGCCCAACCAGAGCGTCCATGTTATCATGTTAACATGATACAACAAATGGGGGGGTCCCGGTAGCTCTCCTTGTAAAATGCGGAACCATGTATCAAGAGTCCTGGGTTCCATTCCTTTTGCTGCATGTCATCCCCTGTCTACCCTGCCTTTCCTGTTTCTCTCTGTCGATGTCCAATGAAGCAGAAAATACTTCAACAACACAATACCACATATTGGGAATGTGTGGGAGAGGATAATATTGACTACTGATTTATATATAACAGCTATGTGTATATACAGTATGTTTTATCTTTCTCTAGCTGTTTGCTTATGTTCATATCTTCCAAATCACTTGTATGTTGACACCTACAAGACACACACATATATATATATATATATATATATATATATATATATATATATATATATATATATATATATATATATATAGTATATACACAGCCAATTACATTGTTTCTGTTTCTGATAATTTAATTCCAATTCATAAAAATGAGGGTTCTCATAAAAAATAGAAACTTTATATTTTTCAGTTTATTGAGAACGTAACAATAAAAGAATTTGATGGAGCTTTGCATAATGTAATAAAAAGAAACAAGAACTAAACAAAATATTTTACACTATAAAATATCTACCAGACAGCTGATGATTCACATCAATTTTCTATCAATATACAAGTCACAATTTAAAGGAGAAATAATCAGTATCAAATAGTATTAAAATAACACTATACAGAATACACCCTTAGTAACTTCAAAAATATATTTATATATGATTATGTTTAGGATGACAACTACAACACATCATCATTTATATTTGTCAATACTGATCAAAGTGATGAATTAGAAGAATTTATGAGATTTGATGGCGAGAAAAGGTGAGCAGAAAAGAGTCAGTCAGCATGTGTTCAGCTGGTGGACGGTCCCTTGTTTCTGAGGATCATCAGCAGAGAGAGTCCACAGCAGTACACCAGACTCTTCACTATCAGCTGTGTGTACAGCAGACAGAGCAACTTCACTTGGTACTGAGACAGTGGTGGAAGAGTAGAAACCTCTGAAACAGAAAAGCAGTGAATAGTGTGGACTTCAAGGTTTATTATAAGGTTATAAGGTGCTGCATTCAAGGCATTTGAGAGCTTAAAAACTGACTCAAAGACTTCACAAATCTAATGATTGTAGTTGGTTTAGCAAGTTTTGTCTTTAAGCTTTTTGAGTTTTTGTTTTAACTGCTCTAGCTTTTCCAATGTTTTAGATACAAATATGGTCATAGTCCAAAATTTTGTGAAATTGCAACACTGGAGTTGCAGTGAGAAATGTCAGTCCTCTGCTCTCTTTGACACTGTCTCTACATTAAGATAAATCACTGCTGAAAACAGTCACCAAGCCTTCATTACCTTGTTCAGTGTGGCCCTTCACATTTCCCCCCTCATGTTGGACATAGCAGCAGTATTTATATTCGCTGTTCTCTTTCTGATGGATCAGCAAAATGGAGGCGGTGCGTCCCAACTCTCTGATCTCCAGCTGCTCTCCCTCAGCAGAGGGCAGCTCCGCCAGAGGACCATTCTCCTTTCGTCTTTTCCAGGAGAACTGGACCAGAGGAGGAAACATGGCTGAGGCCAGACACAGCAGGGCGCTCTTCCCCTCCAGGTGGGCTCTGGATGCTGCTGGGTACACGCTCACCACGGGCTTCACTACCGGCTCATCTGGAGTTTGACAGCAGCAACAAGCAGCACAGACACACATTCACACAGTCACCAGCAGCTTCCAGCACTGCATTCAGTCTGATCCTGGAAACTACATGGACTCTGATCACTAAACTACTCATCAATACAGCACAAAGTTCACTACATATACTGGATTCACCTTCATATGAAACACACACATCATCTCATGTCAGCACGGGTTATATGGGGACTAAAGACAGTTATTTATATGGCAATTCTTGACGTCAATATGCAAAGTCTATTTACCAAAATTATTATTACTAACATAATATAGTGATGACATTTTCCTTCATAGAATGGACAATTTCATTCTATATTATAATACATAACATTTACTTTCACATATGATACTTGAGCAATTTAAATTATTACAATCTTTATAACTACAACTATATATTGAAACGTAATGTATGCAGTCAAAAACCGATGGAAATCACTGTCTCTCCGGTAAGTTAAGTAATTGTAATTAGATGTTTTTTATTTTAATTAACAGCCTCCACTTTCAGTATGAACTTTAATTAATCTATGACTCTGTTCATGATGTGTTTATACATTTTATATAAAGATCATATATAACAATTTATTTGAGTCTTAGTCCTTATTTTATAACCACTAATGAAAAACAATTTGTATAGGAGCCAATAAAGATTGACTTTGAATGAGTAGATATAATATTTACATCAAAAATATCTTAGCATTAAACCGTGAATGATTTTTATTCAACAGATTCTCACTCCCATCTCATAAAATACAGACGCTTGGTCAGGTGACTTTGGCGTTGTTATTGACGATAAAAGACTTCTTTAGTGTCATATCTAAACGTTCTTTATCTAAACGTGCTGGGTCGGGACTACGCGGCCCATTTTTGACGCAGTTAGGTTTAGGAAAAGATGGTGGGGGGGGGCTTACGTTTCCATGACACGCGGGACAAGAACGGGACGGTTGGGTTTAGGAAACGTGACACACGGGACCCGATCCCCGGTCTCCTGGGTGAAGGTCCTGTGTTGTTTGACCCATCCACCCCCCCAACCAACCTCCCTATGCAGATTTTGGGGCTTTCATACTACTCTCTACCGTAGTCTCTCTTAATGCTAAGTCATATTCAAGCTCCATGTAGCTGCTGCTCTCCCTGGAGCGCTCTACAAACACGCTGAAGGTGGTTTTAGCGTCTCTTCAGACGCTGACAGACACTGTCCAAACCTCCTTATTTTACCAGTTCAGAGGGACAACGGGTTGTTTTTATGATATATCAAATTTAAATAAAAACTGCAATATAATAAAGAGACTATCTTGATCCCTGATTGTAAATTAACATATAATAATTATGAAATGTACCTTCACACAAAGGAACAGTGTTGTAGAGTTAACTTATATATTAAAATAAATTACATATTTATCTTTTCATAAATTACTATTAGCATTTTAATTACAATAGGCTACATATAACATAGATATTTACTACCTTATATTTTACTCTAATTGCTTAAGAAACAAATCAGTATATCATTAATTTCATGTTTCTTTCATAACAAATTTACCTTTTATACACAATTACCATAAAATGTGTTTATTATTAAAATTATGTTAATCATCAAATACTATTTATATCAAAAGTATGCTGAGATACATATCAATATATATGTGTGTTTGTGCTGTTTATATCATCATTTATAATCTATATGTAAGTATATAAATTATTATGCATGTCATATTTATTGTAATATCATATTCAGTATCTCTGTCTCTTCATTTATATATATATATATATATATATATATATATATATATATATCTTCCACTAAAAGATAAATGTACCATCATATAAAATACAATAACTTGGAAAAATGATTTATTAATTATCCTAAACAACATAATTAAAACTATACGCTTCACAAAATACATTTACTGACATATATTAGATTATGTTTAACATCATATATTATCTTACTGCTGATTAACAGAGGATCAAATACTGTATGTTTCTAACATTTCATCAAACTTTTTCTATATAAATCAGTTTAATCTCCTGCAGAAATAAAGAATAACTGGAGTTGTGCGGTGAGATTTAAACATGTTTTCAGGAACTATGAACCTTTTTTATGTAACAATAGCAGCATGGCTGCAAGAATTCTCTTCTAATGATGAAAAAACTAACATGTGAAGCCTGAAGCAGCAGAAACTCATTAAAACACATTTAAAACTTGATCAATAATAAAACTGAAGGAAAATAAATGTTTATTCTTACCTGATACAATCAGTTTAGTTCCAGAGCCAAACATCCAGTACCATCTGCCTCCCACAGTGAAACTGAGTGATACAAAAACCCTTACTGCTGCTGAATGTGTCTGCTGAGGTGAACCAGTCCAAATTATTAACCAGTATCATATTCCAGCTCCATGATGTGTTTCTTTAATGTTCATATTAACATGACTGTCTCTTCTTTTATGTCTGTATGTATGCTGTACTAGTGTCATATAATATAAAACAAGTGGAGCAGTATGATTGATGACCTTAGTTTATTTTGTATAATTGTTATTGATAGATTTTTGCCTTAAAACTCTGATATTGTTTGCTGTGGGTTTAAGTTATTATATTTTGCTGTGGACAATTTATTTTTTCCCTCTTTCACGTACTGCAACAACAAACACTAATTGACCCACCTGTAGAACACCGTTCACATCAGCGATCTGATTGGCCAGCTGATCAGACCACTCCCTATAAAAGGAGGCTAGATCTCTTACTGAGGGGGACAATGCTCTGGATGGATGGACCGGCTGTGTGCTGCAGCGGCCTGGCTTGCTCATCTTCTCCCTTGGTGTTGCTGCTGACTGGATCTCCTGTACCCTGGTGGAGCTGAATCCCAGACTCTGCAGTGAAGTGGTCCTTTTCTCCCACACTGATGCGTGGGTGTGTTTTAGCATTTGAGCTAAAGGAGTCGTTTTTACTAGTTGTTCATTCCTGTGAAGGTGCCAGATCCTGGGGCCGACGGCAGAGCAGCAGACACGGCAGTACTGTTGATGAGCCCACTTGAAGTAGAGGAAAGGAAATTTGTCATTCTAGTCACCCGAGACTGGTTTAAAGTTGCCGGGCTACGAGCAGGCTACCCATTGATTTTACATTTCTCCGCTGACAGAAGCAGAGCGGCACCACAGAATTCCTGGTTCTGGATCTCTGGATTGGAATCGGCCATGGACGTCGTTTAGGGGGGCTAAAGCTACCCCAAAATGTTCCTAAGCCCCCCTAAATAATAACAATTTGATTTTTCCTCATTGCTATTGAGATGCAACAAATGATATATATCCAGCTACAAAAAAATAGCCGAAAATTCTGAAGTTAGACAGAAGTACAGAGAGTCAGGGAAACGTTAGGACAATTCCAAGGGCCCATGACTGACAGGGGCCCCAAAAAATAGATACAAACTAATATAAAATTATTAAACCATCATCATTCAGTGTGTATATATATTTCAAGTATAATATTATTATTGATCTGTTTTTACTTGTTTTTGGCAGTAAAAGTTAAATATCCCCATTGACCAAAAAGTAAATATCCATATTGACCAACGACCCCCCTGTATCTGCATGAAATGGTTGGGTCCTGCCTTAGCACACTCAGTCTACTGCAGTCAGTAGATGCGCCACAACTGTAACCGTGACCACAATGTTGCCAAGTAACATTAAATCAAAATCTGGTTTTCAGAAAAGGAAAGAGAGGAAAGACAAAGGAAAGGGTGTCAAACTGTAACCCAGTTTTTCACCAAGAGAGGTGGGTAGCCTGTAGTCTGTGAGTGGTATTAACCTGATGGCTTAATGTCCATAGTGGAATAAGCTAGCTAGCTACAGGCTAGTGCTAGCCTACATTTAATCACCATTTAATCAGTGCAGGGAAACGTTTAGCAAGATATGCATATTAAATCATTGTCCCTGCCCCTTTTAGCAGACTTAACAACAGATGAGTCAGATTTTACAATAATGATACATTGAGACTGTAAAAGATGGCCTTCAGCACATTATGGTTGCTTTTAATCTTGCATCAAATAGTGAACTACATACAAGACTTGCATGCATGCACAAATCACCAGCAGTAAATATTGTGCTATACTAGTTTTGAACTACAAGAAGCAAGACAGTTTCAAGCCTTTAATGAGAGTTATGTAAAGCTTTTGATGGGACAGTTAGGTCCTAGAGATGTGGTGACAACAGCTGTGCTGAGGGAGCCCAATTTGATTATTTCTTTTTTTTTTGTCATGGAGCCCAAAATTTCTGGCGGCGCCCCTGCACCGCACCGTCTCGTTGCATTGGTGTGAACTAGCAGCTTTCAGAGCGTGACAGAGCGGAGCGTTGGGAGTAACTGGGGGATTCATCTCCTCGCTACTCTTTGGTCTGATCTCGCTATGCTTCTTTTTAGCTACGTTTTCTTGAGGTAAAGGAAAGGGGATATTTTGGTTTGCTATGGAAAACTAAAGTCTAGCTAGAGTGAACGAGGGAAATACAAGAAATGGTTAACTTAGCAAGCTAATCACAACTCTCAATTCACTGCCAATAATATAGCCTTCAATTCATGGAGCAGATGAGATGGATATTGGAAGATATTTCAGCAGAGAGAGAGAAGCAGGAGATTGGCAGAGCAGTTGATCCTGATTGAGGTCAGTAGTGGTCTATAGGTCTAAGGATTGTTTTGTAACCATAAACATTTGTTGGCAGGCCTAGGCACTATGCATAGTCTAAACTAAATTATTTAATTATATTTATTATATATGCTAGCCATATTCTAACCAATTTAACTTTCTTCATTCATTGGCTTTGATAAATTAAATACATATGTAGATGTTGCCTAAGGCTAGGCTAAAGATGAGGACATGCCCACAGATACACATGTGAAAACAAAATGAAAGCAATCCTACATACAGTACATACAGTATATACAGTAATCATTACTCCAAATCTTTTATTCCTTCCGCCATCAGATTATTGTATTTAGACAGTAGCCACTTTAAATAGGATCCGTATCAGTAGCTTACATGATAAAGTATGCAGTGATGCCTATTATGCCTATTTTTTTTCTTTTCTATTTGTCATATTTGTTTAACTTACCAGCTTATTAGCTGTCTGGCCTCTGTTTGTCAGTTTTTGGACATTTTGGTTTTTGTCTCATGTGACCAATTTGCATTTCGAAGTCATGAAATTAGCATCAGAGTTTTTTATCTTAAAGGATAAGACAGAAGGAACAGAGTAGAAATGGAAGAAAAGGATATGTCTGTCACTTTTTACTTGTTAACATCTTGGTTTCTTGACATAAGTGGAGCTCTAATACAGTAACAAAAGATGTGAGTGCAATGATGTTGCAAATGCAAGTTACAAATACCCTGGGGGCTAACCCCCCCCCTGTCTTTCAATCCTAGTGACGTCCCTGGACTCGGCTATTCAAAGCCCCGCTGAAGCAGATATTCTGTGCCGGCGCCAGGAGAAACACGGAGCTGACTCCAGGCTGGACTGGACTTGGTTGTTGTTTCACCCTGGGACAGAATATTGGACAATCCATGGTTCTATTGTCTCCCCTGGTTTTTGAGGAGATTGTGATTTTAATGTCAGTTTAAACTTAACTTTTAAACTATTAAAATGGCTGGGAGTCTAAATCTTAATTTATTTAAAATTAACAGACTTCCAATCTGTTACACTAGCTGTTGTGGATCGTTGGTTCAGACGTTCATGTTCCTCAGAGGATGAATCCTACTGACTTTGATAAGTTTTTATCCAGTAACATCATCCGCTCACATTTTTATATTTAGTCCATTACTATAAATGTATAATGTCTGTGTGTTGCAGTGTAGTTAATGACAACACACCCTTCAGGAAGGCCTCATCACACAACGCCACAACCAAGGTATTCACCAAATCAGAACCACACTCTAGAGATCTACACACCTGACCGTTTGACGAGCCCCCAAATATGTTACGGCCACAGCAAACAAACGCAACTTAAATGTGACCGTCAACATATCGAATAACACCAAACCTAAGGATTAGTTAAAGTAAATTAAGATGTATTCACAAATTAACTATTATTGATTAAACCAAAACTACGGGAGTCTGGAGGTCTGGCCAAAAAGAACAAAAGAAGAGAAGAAGCCTGAGCCAACCCACCCCCAAACTAAAAAGTAGTAACTAACTAACAGAAACAAAGCCACAAAAACTAGACTACCAGAGGTCCGTTCCAGGTAGGAGGTTTATCAAACTGAGTCTAACCTTGATCTCTGAGTTGATTTACCCTGAGATGGAAACTCTGAGTTTTCGGTTCCAGAACAGCTGATTTGAGTTGGTTCAATCAACTCGGAGTAGGTTGACTCAGGGTTAGGCGCGTGCACATAAGGCAGCATGAATGGAGCCGTGATTCTACGATTCACCATGGTAACAACCACAAACAAACGGGTCGGCGGAAATACTCATGGGAACATACAGCGAGTTTGAACCATAGACAGTATATTATTAATATTAAGAGTCTATGGTTTGAACATACATTTCGTTAAAAAAGCAAGACAGCGGCTGCTGCTCCAAAGAGAGAGAATTGGTGAGGAATGAAAATTGTTGCTCGAGTCACTGCGTACGCATTGTGTATTAATTTCATATTTAATCACAGTTAACTTATAATATTAGGCTACTGGTGAAAACTGGAATTGTAGGCTACACCTATAATTTTATTCAGGTGCAATCCTGCGGGCGAAAAAGTAAACTATACTATTCCCATTCTGAGGCTGCAGTATGGGCTGAAATATGTGCCACCAGAAACTGAATTTGAATCATTTATATTTGAATTTGAATTGCTAAACTTGAATAATTGCATTGAAAAACAGAATTTGAATCACATAATTTGAAATTGTTTAATTTGAATCATTGCATTGAAAAACTGAATCTGAATAGTATAATTTGAAATTGAATTTATTCGTTTGTAACTGAATTCCAATAAAATTTGATCATCATTGAAAATTCAACTCTCTATATATCCTCACATTCAGTTCTCAGTATTCAGATTCAGATCAGCAAATTCAATTTCAAGTTACTGAGACAGACATCCGGGTACTTGGAGGATGAAGGAGGAGCAATCGAGCGCAGATCGATAGGTAGAGTTCAGTGGCGCAGATACACAGGACTCCTCTTCGGCCAGCACATACGTTTTGGAGCACAGCCTCGCCTTGACCCAGAGACTCATAGAGAATATAATCTACCTGTTCACAATGTTCAAAATGTAATGCCTGGTGTTAGTACGCCTAGGTTTATTAGTCACATTCTTCCACTTAAGTAAACTTAAAATGAACTATCTCTACTTACCTTAGCCTAGCCTACTGCATGCAAAGTAGTGTGACTATCCATATTTGAAAATACATTTTAATTAATTTAAACATTTGAATTGCATTGGTTTACTTTGTACATCAGCAAGCCTGCAATACAATGTGATGTAAGAGCCAGTCCCCTGAGTTTATACAAGATGTTTCCACATTAAAACGCAAAATAGTAAATTATTATTTGAGTCTATTTTTAATCAACTCTAATATCTGATCGTATGTCTCCTTCATTAGAGCGTTTATATACATATTAAAGTTAGTTTTGTTTGTTATTTAAAAGTGTAGCTTTATCATCATGTGCAGTAACAAACAAAGAGACTAATTCATGTGTTTATAAAAAGAATATTTATTATAATCAGTTCACAGATCTGAGTCCAAACAGAAACTTCACCCAAGAGGTTCTGCTTCAAAGTGAGGTTTAAACAGACTGAAATGTCCAGGCTCACTCCTCCACTATTCGTTCATTTATTTCTGCATATAGTTATTTATTTAACGAGACTTAAAATCATGTTTCGTCATCCACAGTCCGAATCCCGCCAGACTCCCTTTAGGAAACTTCTGATTTAAACTTCAGCAGGCTGTGACAGTCCGCTCCGCTGAGTCCTGGTTCTGGTTCTCCCGGGCTTCCCTTCCCTCCAGCCGTCCCAGCAGTACGGCCCGGGCCTCCAGCAGCGTGGTGTCGGTTTTGGCTTCCAGGAAGCGGGCAGTGAGCTCCAGATCCTGCAGCCGCAAACGGACTCTGCTGCCCCGCTGTAGCTTCTCTCCGTCTGCCGGCCGCCGGCAAACGCAGTGGAACTTCCATCCGAAATCTACATACAGGTCGTCCTGGACTATGTGGAAGATCCTGCCGATAACCACTCTGTCTTTGGCCCGTCCGATCTGGATCAGCGGGGACCGGCGCAGTAGCGAGGCGAAGTGGTGTTCCTGCTCGGGGAAAGAGACGCTGCCGCCGGCTATGGAACTCTCCACCTCCCGCTGCCGCCGGAGCTCAGATTGCAGGTCCAAGTCGGCATATATATCATAAAACACATTCTCACCTGTGAACTGTTATCCCTTGCTGTTTGTTTTTTGTCATTTATTTCGTTCCAACATCCAAAAACAGTTTGGCATCTTTAGTGCTAATCCTGCGCCACTGGACTCTACCTATCGATCTGCGCTCGATTGCTCTTCCTTCATCCTCCAAGTACCCGGATGTCTGTCTCGGTAACTTGAAATTGAATTTGCTGATCTGAATCTGAATACTGAGAACTGAATGGTCCGTGTACTTTTTCGTTCATTCGATTTTCATTTCATAAACAGGTATTAAAAAACAAAAAACGAATGGTTATTTGATTTTCGTTTTAAAATACGACATTTGAAATTGAAATACAATGCGTTTTTTCTTTTTCATGGTCGAAATGGGATGGGAGAAATTTAAAATATGCTGTGATTTTCATTTTCTATTTTATATAACAAAAATAAAATCACTCGAAAACAGAAACGAAAAAAAGGCTTGTTTTTTTATATTCAGAGACCGGATGTTGTCATTTCCAAGGCAACAGCGCCAGCCTAGCCTACCAGTGTTCAGCCCAGGCCAAAATTACTTTGGAAACCTAGCTAGCTATACTCTTGATAATCCTTGGGGGGAATTTTATTTCATAATGTCACATGTATTTATTACCCTCTCTCCCTGCCTCCCTGTCTCTACCCGCCGCAGACAACTTCGCCCGAAGAGAGTCGAACCAGCGGAGCAAATAGACTTTCGGTTCACGGCTGTAACGTAACCGTTACGCCACCGTTAACAATCCCAGCAAACGTTCTGTTGCTGCCGTTAAGCTTGCTGATCTGGCAGAGAGTCACCAGGGGTTCGGGATCAGATCATGGGGATCAGACCTCCGGTGCTGGGTCTATTCTAATATTAGCTGCTGCTGCAGCTAGCTAGCAGGTAGCCACCAGCCCTGTGACCTCGGTCCTTCGGTTCGCCCGGACTGACTCTGCAGAGCTGGCGATTCGCTCTATGATCAATGAGCAATGATCAAGGATTACCAAATTTCTCTCTCATATTGCTCCTCATAACCACTGAAAACTGTCAAAAATCTAACCCAAAGTACAATTATTATGGACGTTAGCTGACATTAAGGGTTTCTGCTTCATTAAAGGAATTGTAAGGAAAAGCTTAACGTGGTTAACCATTAAGCTTTTTCATAGTTAAGGATTTTTGATCACTGTTTATAAACAGTGATCAAAAAATCTAAACCAAAGTCGTAAGAACGTTATCTGACTGATAACTGACTGATATCTGATTGATCATTGTTTAGGTACATTAAAGTTAAGCTTTTCACGTTAAGCCGTTTTAGAATGTCCCGCGCTGCTGAGGGAATCTGTAGCCTATAACTTCCGTTTTTGCCCCTTTACATAAATATACATATGGCTATGAAATAGATCATGAAATACAGGCTTTAGTCATAATAGTTCAATAGCCTAAATACATGTATGTTTTACTATGTATTTCAAGGGACTTTTATTTATTCCATCTATTTATATGCACGTTATATTTAAAGGAAGTTTGGTTATCTCACAGACTCAGACTAAAAGCAGCAGCAAGCCTATCATAGCATCATAGCATATCACTATCTGCAAATAAAATAAAATATGAATAAATCACAAGCGCGGCAGATTCCCAGCTCAGCTAGAGCGGGTAACGCAGCTCTGCAGACGGACCAGATCGAGTCAGTCAGTCCCGGGGAGCGAACCGTGGGGACCGAGGTCACAGGGCTGGTGGCTATCTGCTAGCTAGCTGCAGCAGCAGCTAATATTAGAATAGACCCAGCACCGGAGGTCTGATCCCCATGATCTGATCCCGAACCGCCGGTGACTCTCTGCCAGATCAGCAACAGAACGTTTGGGATTGTTAACGGTGGCGTAACGGTAACGTTACAGCCGTGAACTTAAAGTCTGTTTCCTCAGCTGGTTCGACTCTCTTGGGGCGAAGTTGTCTGCGGCGGGTAGAGACAGAGAGTCAGAGGGAGGCAGGGAGAGAGGGGAATAAATACATGTGGCATTATGAAATAAAATTCCCCCCAAGCATTATCAAGAGTATAGGTTTCCAAAGTAATTTTAGCCTGGGCTAAAAGCAACACTGGTAGGCTAGGCTGGCGCTGTTGCCTTGGAAATGACAACATCCGGTCTCTGAATATGAAAAAACAAACCTTTTTTCATTTCTATATCCGAGTGATTTTATTTTTGTTATATGAAATAGAAAATGAAAATCACAGCATATTTTTAATTTCTCCCATCCCCTTTTGACCATGAAAAGGAAAAAAATGCCTTGTATTTCAATTTCAATTGTTGTATTTTAAGACGAAAATCAAATAACCATTCATTTTTTGTTTTTTAAGTCTGTTTATGAAATGAAAATCGAATGAACGAAAAAGTACACGGACCCTGAATGTGAGGATATATAGAGAGTTGAATTTTCAGTGAAGATTAAATTTTATTGGACTTCAGTTACAAACGAATAAATTCAATTTCAAATTATGTGATTCAAATTCAGTTTTTCAATGCAATTATTCAAGTTTAGCAATTCAAATTCAAATATAAATGATTCAAATTCAGTTTCTGGTGGCACATATTTCAGCCCATACTGCAGCACCATGGTCATTAACAGAACTATAAGTATAATCATTTATTTCTTTTTAATGGCTCTCACTGGTTTGTGTCCAGGGAACACGTTTAAAAAACGTTTCAGAGCGATCACACTTTTCTGACAGCTCTACATACAGTGGCTTTACTATTACAGTATGATCCGCTGCTGTTAGAAAGAAAACGTAATGCGACACAAAGAATCTGCTGGGATGTTAAAGCCTGTCCACGATGTTGAACTAGTGGAAGGATAAGGTATCTACATATCTAATAGACTGTGATAAAAAATACCTCTCAAATCGGTTATGTGGAAATGAAGAAACATCTAGTCGGGACTCAATATCATCTCCCGAGGTAAACTCTATGAATTAATACAGCTTTTTCATCAACGCGATCGTCGACAAAAGGACATGACATGTTTGAGAAAAAAAACATTTTATAGTCTGCCTAACATAAACCAATATGTTTTCTTATTCATGCAGATAACAAACTGCATTAAAATGCGCCTGATACAGACTGAATGAATGAGGGAATTAGTTTCCCCTCCCTCTGAGAGGGAGGAGACTGAGAGAAACTCAAGTTTTTTTCCCCGTTTCTTGAAGAAAAACCTGCTCCCGACCAGGTTAGGTTCACAGACTCAGTTACCATAGTAACTGACTCTGAGGTGAAGTTACCATAGTAACTGACTCTGAGGTTAAGTTACCTCTCTTTCTGGAACGGAAAACCCAGAGTTTCCCTCATCTCAGGGTTAACCAACTCAGAGTTTTCACTAAACCTGCTTTCTGGAACGGGCCTCAGACCTCCATCCTCAAAGCAAAGAAACCCAAAAGAAGAGAAGAGAAACCAACGGTGATCAGCTGCTTCAGTCTCAGAGACAGATTTCTGTCTCCCAGCCTCTCTTATATCCAGGGGAGGGGCCCCCCTCAATCAGAAATCAGGAACACCTGAGATGAACAGAGGAAAAAGAGAGCAGGGCGGGGAGCGCCTAACATCCATTACTATACATTTATAATGTCTGTGTGTTGGAATGTAGTCTTGTTGTTATCTGAAGTAGAAAGAGTTGTGATCCTCCTACTTTTTATATAATTGCTGAACTTAAGGTCAGAAATATTAAAGCTGAAATTAACGTTATTGGATGAAAAGGTTTGTTGCAATTTAATCATTCATTCAAAGTGATTTCAGTGTTTGGATATATATATATATATATATATATATATATATATATATATATATATATGGTTTGACATTAATATAATTATACATTGTTTTAAAAACCTTAAAATATCTTCAATCCATATTCTGTCACATGTCATTAGACATTTCTCTGTTGATTAACAGTTTATAAGTCATCTTAAAATGTGTATAAATATTAGGATTTATTACAGACTTTATTCCTGCAGCAGGTCAAATCAGAGGATTTTAATCTTTAAATGTTGAAGCTGGTTTTTGGTTTCATCATTTTGCTAATTTTCTCTAAATGATTGTAATCAGGAACTGCCTTTTTTATTTTTATTTTTTTAAATCACATGTGTTACGACCTGATGTCTAGGGGTTAAACGGATGCAACATAACAGGTGCCCCACTCCCAAACAGGACAAAGAATTCAAAGTAGCAGTTTCTATTTATTTTGGAGATGAGGCCCCAACACAACAAACAAAACAATTCTAAACGCAAACTAAACCCAAAACAAGTAAAGAAAAGACAAAGCTCTAACCTAAGCTTCTGATCACAAAACAGGAGAAGAAAGGGAACAAAAAAAAAAGGACTTCTCACTCCTACCAGACTGCTACTAGCAACATAAGACATTGAAAAATGTATTCACAACTAACACAAAGTGGCTGAAGGATAACAAATCAAAGAACTCAAAACTGAAGGCTGTTAACACAACTCACAACCACTTGGACCACAAGACTCAGGTTACACAGGCACATGTTGGGAATGGCAGAGCAAAGAGAGGGGCACAGGTCCTGTCTGATGAGGCTTAAGATGGCTGCTGTCCTCCCGGCGACCAATCAGGAGACAGCTATCAGCTCTGCTGGACCAATCTGGTGGTCACACCTGTTCTTCGTTACCTGTGTACCTTCAGGAGAACAACTGATAGTGCAGGGCCAAACAAATTACAAAATATGACCTCAGGGTCATAACACATGTACATACATTTGTATGTTTTGTATGTTACATTGTATTATGAATGTAATTATTTGAATAGTTTTCTGTTTCAGATCTTTTATTATTGTTTCTCTGTGTTAAGAAAAGAAACTTCAGCTCAGTTCAGTGTGTTTGTGACCAGTGTTAGACAACTTACTCAGGAAGTGGAATCAGTTACTTGTTAGTTATTACTGCTTAAAAAAAATATTACCTTACATATTACATATCAAAACTAATTAGTTATTGTACTTGTTATATTACTATATTACTTTCTAACTGGATTAATAACTAATATAATTACTGTTTTGGAAATTGTAATCCCTTACACTACTCATTACTGGGGAAAGTATCCTAATAATATAACAGTAATAGATTACTTAGTAATGCGTTACTGCCCAACACTGTTAGTGACTCTGGCTGAGATGGAGGTGAAATATGTGAACCTGGGCTGTGGTTTACTGATCTCTTCCTGTCACAAACACTGTTTGACATCTGTTCATCTGGAGGTTTTTGTTCAGGCTGCAGGGAGCATTTCTCACTGTGGGAATCATACTTCCTACAGGAGCAGTAGTAGGTGGCTGAATGATCGAGTTTAACTTTCTGGATCTGCAACTCACAGACGTTCTGATTATTCACAGCTGAGAAATCATCTTTCTGAGGATGATTGTATCTCTCCTCTATGACACCATCACTTGTATCAATACGAAGAATCCTTGTGAATGTTTCTGTGTCTCTCTTCTGGTACCAGTATCTGTAATTACTGTCACACTGCTCAGTGCCTCGACAGCTGAAGGAGACGTCTCCACCAACTCTCCTGGTCAATGTTAAATCATCCTGAATCAGCTGTGTTGCCATGGCAGCCAGCGCTGTAGAGGAACAGACAGGTAGATGAAGGTGAGTGTGAGCCAGTGTTTGTTAAAGGTGGAGTTTGTTGGCTCCTGATTGGCTGGAAACACTCACCTGAACACACACAGCACAGAGCAGCAGCTGGGAGGAAAAGCATTTAGTTCAGTGGTGTTTCCTCTGGTGAACCTGGGGAGAAGTGGCGCTCTGATGCAGCTGAGGCCAAACAAGGACGAACTGTGAGATCAGACGAGGGCCACGTGGTTTCTAACAGCTCCTCACATCTCCCATCAGCCCTTCCGCAGACAGACTAAGGCGCTGCTGTCTGACAACAGGCGCTTTTTCACTGCAGATATTTTGACTTCATTTGCCATAGAAGGAAAAGCACAAGTGTAAGATGAACGATGGCTCTGTTCTGTTCAAGTGTTCCCGTAAACCATGATGGTGAGACAGCCAACAGGAACAATACAGGACCCTCAAACTGAAGCAGCTAAATGGAATTCAGCAATTTATTATTCACAGTTGTAACATGTCAAAATGTGTTATGTATAATAATAACAATAATAAGAAGGATTGGACAAAGACAAAAAAAATGCACACAAAAAGGTTAAAGCAATAAAATAAATTATTAAAATAAAGAGCAATATAAAATAAATATATAACATGGAGAGAATGTCGAATTAAAGTTAGTCTACACATTTTGAGTTTTAAGAAGGGATTTAAAAGAGTTTACTGATTCTGCGAGCTTTGTCTCCTTAAGGCTGATTTATGCTTTTATCGCGGCGTACTCCGCAGACCTCTCGCGTAGAGCAACCAGGGACTGTGATTGGCCAACTGGTCCTGTGTGTTGATGGTCAGTATTTCAAGCAGCCTACTGTGGGGAGTAGCAACATGCTAGTTCCCTGACGTAAGCTTTGCAAATGAACTAGATATATTTTCTGGTTACAGTAACTAGGTCAATGGATTTTACTGTGTCTATTTCTCGATACTTTTTACAAATTCTAAGCAAGAAAAGGCCAAACAAATAAGATTAATATTTTAGCACAACAGTCCATGGGGTTTACCATTCTGAGTACCGTTTCATTGGTGAGCGACACAGACACAGGCGACATGCCACACACCTCACCTAGCGTTATGGCAGTAAAATGCACCGTGATGCAAAGCAACCCCGACGCAGAACTCTGAAAGGGTCACAGCGCCCTAGGAGCGCCCTAGGAGCGACGGCGTAGCTACGGTGTGGAGTTGATGCAGAAGCATAATACAGCCTTTAGGCAGGTCGTTCCAAAGTCGAGGGGTCCTGAAGGTCAAAGGTCACGTTTAGATTCAAGCCTCGAATTTGGAGCGACTGCAAGGGCGACCTGAGGATCTCAGACTGCAAACTGGCTCTTATAGGGTCAACATCTCCGCTGTATAGCTTGGAGCCAGACCCAGACGAGCTTTAAAAATGATCAGTTAAATCTTAAAATCAATTCTAAATCAAAGAGGAAGCAAGATTTTAGTGATGTGTTGTCTGTAAAGGTACGTTTTTGTCACATTCACGTAGTGAAATTCATTCTCAGCATTTAACACATCCCTCAAGGGAGCAGTGGGCTGCCAATCACAGTGCCCGAGGACCAACTGCAGATCTGAGCCAGTGCCTTAATCAAGGGCACTGAATGGAGAACCTAGTATATGTTTTTGATGGTGGGGGAAACCGGAGCACCCGGAGGAAACCCATGCAAACATGGGGAGAACATGCAAACTCCACACAGAAAGGTTTGTGGATTCAAACCTAGAACCTTCTTGCTGTGAGGCCACAGTGCTAACCATTGGGCTACCATGCTGCCCTTGTTATAACCAGTAAGCTTTGATGTGTAATAAAAAATGTCTTTCTATAGTCTGACCTATAATATTAGTATATTCTTGGTATAATTAAATATTTAAAACAGTTTAAAGCTGGTTTACAATTTCAGAATTTTAACTGAAGTTGTTTTTAACTTCCCTTTGATACATCACAGCTTTTACACAATTAATAAAATATATTATGAAGTACCATCTCCCCCAACAAACAGCAACTTCTTTGCTTATTTAATGCTTTCAGAAAATGTTTTCTCCTTTAAATTCCTTTAAATAGAATAACAAGTCAAACCAAAGCAGACAAATGTCAGTCTCTTTCTTTAAGAAACTTAAGAAACAGTTATGACACATTTAATATTATTTTACGGGATGTTTGTGCTGTTTAAATGCTATAACTCTGAACAGTTTGATCATTGTCACCATGAAGAACTGTTGGAAGAATGACATCATATTGCAGCTGTATCAGCAGACAAACATGTCTGACATCACATGTCTCTTTCTGCTCTTAGATCGCTGTCACAACAATAAATCAGCTCTTCCAACATGGCCGTGGGACACATTTCAAACTAAACTTTATCTCACGGTGGGTTTCTGTGTTTGCTGTCGGTGCTGACAGTAACCACCAAAGAGAAAGAGTGTCACCCTGTGGTTAGTCAGAGAAGTGCGAGGGTATCCAGGTGATGCTGATGATGATGGTCGCCGTGACGACATGATGATGCTCTTACCTCTTGTTTTTACTTTTTTACTGGCAAAGAAAAATCAGTGACATCTCGTGGATAAAGAAACACACAACAGTCAATGACAAGTATTACTGGTATAATTGTTGTTCTATTAGTTAAATTCAAATACTATTTCTACTGCAGCTGATACAATACAGTACATTCTACTCTCACAAATATTACCCGGAACTTGTACTAGCTCTGATAAAAGTAGTTGAAGTTCTCAGAGACTGAACCTTTTGTCTGTTCCTCAATCTGGGGGAAGACCAGAGACTGGAATGATTAATGAAGGTTTTATTGTGACGTTAGCAGGACAGGTTGAAACAGTGTGTTGTTGTAGACACTAGAGCGCAGCAGTGTGAAGGTTTTATTCTTCAGAGCAGCAGCACAGAATGGACCTTTTTCACAGCAGACATGTTGACTTGTCATAGTAGGAAAAGCACAGCTGAAATTGATAACCTTAACAATGGTTCAATTCCATCAAGTGTCCCAGTAAGATATTTCAGTGAGTCAGCATGCACAATACCAGGACCTCTCCTAAGTGGAATGCAGCCATCATTAATAGTTTTGAATACACCTGTGCTTTTCCTACTATGACATGTCAACATGTATGCTGTGAAAATGTCTATATGTCATTGTGTACTGCATAGGTTATGTGGAAAAGGTATATATCTACACAAGCACTGAAATATATACTGTAGTATGAGGTGATATCTACAGATTCAAAGTGCGGGCTTCAGAGTAAAAGAACTCTGGGAACAACATGAAGATTATGTATAATTAATTAATTCTTCCACAAAAGTGTCAAATATTTCTCAACCATGACAATAAATTCCCCGTAACCTAACCAAAGAACTTATTTGAACCCAAACGGGATCTTTCCCTGAAACTAACCAAGTCTTGTTGGTGCCCAACCAAACCTGAACCATAGTGGTCTCACATCATACAACAGATTCATTCTTCACAGACAAATGATGTTTCATCAGATCATAAAACACTTCTGTGTCATTTTAAAGGTCAGTTACAGAACACATATTCTGCCATTTCATTTGGAGGACTTGTTGGCCCCCTCCTCTGTCTGAATACCACCAGTTTCAGATACAGGGAGGGTTTTTACAGGCAGAAGCACAGCTGTGTTGGTTTGTCAGTGTCTCATTTTGTGGCTGACCTCAACATGGAGGAAGTTAAAAGGTAAAGTCAGAGTCAGAAACCATGTGGCCCTCGTCTGATCTCACAGCTCGTCCTTGTTTGGCCTCAGCTGCATCAGAGCGCCACTTCTCCCCAGGTTCACCAGAGGAAACACCACTGAACTAAATGCTTTTCCTCCCAGCTGCTGCTCTGTGCTGTCTGTGTTCAGGTGAGTGTTTCCAGCCAATCAGGAGCCAACAAACTCCACCTTTAACAAACACTGGCTCACACTCACCTTCATCTACCTGTCTGTTTCCTACGCGCGCTGGCTGCCATGGCAACACAGCTGATTCAGGATGATTTAACATTGTCCAGGAGAGTTGGTGGATACGTCTCCTTCAACTGTCGAGGCACTGAGCAGTGTGACCTACCTTATGTATTCTGGTACCAGAAGAGAGACACAGAAACATTCACACTGATTCTGTATATTAGGAGGGATACTGGTGTCATAGAGAAGGAGAGATACAATCATCCTCAGAAAGATGATTTCTCAGCTGTGAATATACAGAACGGCTGTAAGTTGCAGATCCAGAAGGTTAAACTCGATCATTCAGCCACCTACTACTGCTCCTGTTATAAGGATGTTCCCCACAGTGAGAAATGCTCCCTGCAGCCTGAACAAAAACCTCCAGATGAACAGATGTCAAACAGTGTTTGTGACAGGAAGAGATCAGTAAACCACAGCCCAGGTTCACATATTTCACCTCCTTCTCAGCCAGAGTCACTAACAGTGTTGGGCAGTAACGCATTACTAAGTAATCTATTACTGTTATATTATTAGGATACTTTCCACAGTAATGAGTAGTGTAAGGGATTACAATTTCCAAAACAGTAATTATATTACTTATTAATCCAGGAAGAAAGTAATATATTAATATAACAAGTACAATAACTAATTAGTTTTGATACTAATTAAAATGTTAGGTAATATTACTTTTTTAAATATTAATAACTAACAAGTAACTTCTTCCACTTCCTGAGTAAGTTGTCTAAGACTGGTCACAAACACACTGAACTGAGCTGAAGTTTCTTTTCTGAACAACACAGAGAAACAATAATAAAAGATCTGAAACAGAAAACTATACAAATAATTAAATCAAGCAGAAAATGCATTTCCTGCAGAAAATGCGTGTGAATGCTGAATAGCTAAATTGCTAAAGCTAAACTGGATTAATGTCTTAAATCCATAAGAAGAAAGTGAAGTAGTGAGGATAGTTGGAAAAGTATGAATGGTTTTAATTAACATCATTAAAAAGTTGAATAACAGCACTAATGTTTAAAGACGTGGAATATTTAAAGGTGTTTTGAAAAGCTGAAGCTAAACTGAATTGTTGGCTTTAAAAGTTCAACGATGCCAAACGATGTAGAACATTGTGAGGTCTGAATTTATTTTATAACTGAAATTATGAATTAGTATGGAAGAAAAAAACATTGAACTGCATTACCTTAATAAGCTAACAGCTGAAATACATAGATAGATAGATAGATAGATAGAAAAGCTGGAAGCTAATCTACAATACAGTCAAAAGTGGAAGTTCAAATAAATTGACTAAAAAGGCTGAAAGTATAAATACTTTGTATTATTTTCAGATATATCCATGTTGCATAGAACAAAAAAGCATGACCCTAACGAGCTGAGAGGTGAATATATTGCCCGAAAAGAAGCGGGCTATATGCATGGATGAAATCACAAATTAACCTATGTGTGTGTTTGTGTGTGTGTGTGTGTGTGTGTGTGTGTGTGAGACAAAAGTGTCTGACAACATTATCGATCTCAGGATTTGACTTTTTGTCCAAAGACAGCGGTGTAGAGACAGGAACGCCACTCGAGAAAAATGCGTTCAGGATGTCTGTTGTTTCGGAGTAGGCTACAGAAACCATAGGCTCCTGTTATATAAAGGTTTGTCAGTGCCATGGCTCAATATTCAAAAGATTTCCACAATGTGGATGAGGTTGTTATAATTGGATGGCCCCCTGTATTAATTTGAACCAGAGTAGGTTCTCTATGGATGAAGAATATGCTACAGATGAAGAGCAGACGAGGGGAGAGAGAGGGGCTGCAGCTGCTCAGTGTTTCGTGCGGTCATTAGTCTATAATACATCCATGGTTTTGTGTTGTGTAAAATATTTTCAATAAAACAATCGTTCTTATTTGCTCATGTCTCACAGCCCTGTTGATAAGAGGAGGGAAATCCTCTGACGTGGTAACACAGCATTGTGTTCGAGGTATATCACTGGACACATCCAGACCACAGATATCTGGCAGCAACAGGTCGCACTCCTGAAAACATATTCTTTGGGCATATAGGGGCACAGCACCCACGGGTGCCCTCCAGCCGCTGCTTCACCCTTCTCCTCTCTCTCTCTCTTTGTCCGTAACGTTGTCCTCTGGCTCAAGTGAATACAGGCGGCCATCCAATTATAACGACCTCATCTTAATTGTCGTTAGATAACAGGAGCCTATGATTTCTGTAGCCTACTCTGAAACAACAGACATCCTGAACACCTTTTTCTCGAGTTGCGTTCCACTCTCCACACCGCTGTTTTCAGACAAAAAGTAACGTCCTGAGATCGAGTATATTGTCAGATACTTTCATTAACAATCTGAGTCTGTCATTAGCAAAAAAATCACTTTTAGTGCATAAAAAGCAAGACAGCACAATTGCCCCATTAGGTTACATTGAAGCTTGGTTCTCGCCGGCCCGTCATTGGGATCTCGATCAATACCGGACCAAATTCAAAGATGTTTGGTCACGTCAGTCTATTAGCAATGCATGGGGAAATGGGGTCCAGATGGGAGAAAAAAGGTAGTTACCTTTAAATATGTAAGAAGAATTGCAATATATATTAAGCAATTTAAGAAGTTAAAATGGGAGTTTTACAGCAAGGACTTAAATGAGCTTGAGTGTACTCAAAAGATGTCAAGGTTTCCTTAAAGTGTCTTTGTTGGAATAAGGATAAAAGATGATGTCTAAAGCCTGAGGAGTTGATCTATAATAACTTTTATTTAGGGGCTTTTTTGTGTGGGGGGGTTAGCTTTAGCCTGTGTGTTTTTTTTTGTGTGTGTGTGTGTGTGTGTGTGTGTGTGTGTGTGTGTGTGTGTGTGTGTGTGTGTGATGTTCTGTTAATGTTCATATTACTGTCTGTAGTTGCAATTCTACTGTCTGGCAAAAATGCTGCGTCATGCTTACTAATCAGTGGCCATGATTGTAAAGACCGCAGAGACCCCTTTGATCTCTGTAATCAGCTAACGACCGTATTACCTGCTGTTAGACTGCTCCCATTAACGGACACTGAGAGCGACCTGTGAAAAGAAGGCTCAGACAGCCTAAACTATAGGTGGCATCAGTGAAATGATCTCATCGTGAACACCACAAGGCCTTTGCAAACGTATTGGTATATAATTTGTGTAGATAAAAATTAAACATGAGTCGGAAATCACAGTTTCAAAATACTCTTCGTTTGCGTTTTGGCTCAAGAGAGAATGAGGATGAATAACATTATGGTCAATGAGAGAATTACCGACCGTCTGGCTGGGGGCTGACTGTGGATGTGTCTGTTGTCAGCTCCTATCCCAACTGAAGCCTTGCAGCGCCGGGAGAGTGAAGCAGACCAACCTGGTCTCACGGCAGTTCGTGTAAATGTCCACGTTTTTCTTAATCTATTGATACGTGTTCACGGAGATGTTTTTCTCGTTTTTTACGTGTAACTGTCACGTTATTTTTTACGTGTAACTGTCACGTTATTTTTTACGTGTAAATGTCACATTATTTTCTCGGGGAAAGGACGCCGGGAGGCGGCCAAAAAGGACGCTCCATAAGCCGGGAGGCGCCCGCGAGACGGCCCGCTGGGGACGCCCCACAATAACGGGATGGCGGAGGTTGGGTTTAGGAAAAAACTTACGGGGAAAGGGCGCCTTAAACACCGGAGAAAAGGCGCCTTAAACGCCGGAGAAAGGGCGCCTTAAACGCCGGGGAAAGGGCGCCTTAAACGCCGGGAGACGCGCCACAGTAACACGCGGGACAAAACGCCACACGCAGGGACGCCATCCCCGGGAAACAAAGCGCCGCAAACGGTACGCGATCCCCGCTCGCCCGGGTGAAAGTCCTGTGTTGTTTGACCCATCCACCACCCCGACCAACCTCCCTACGCGGATTTTCGGCTTTTTATATTACTCCCTACAATTTTGTTCTGTAGCCACGAAATATGCTTCCCATTGAAATACATTACTTCACGTTTTCGTGTTGTCCACCACGTAAAAAACAACAAAAACGTCTCCGTGAACACGTATCAATAGATTCAAATAACGTCACATTTACACGAACTTCCATGAGACCGGGCTGAGCAGACAGACAGGGGTGTGCTAGCTGGCTAAATTGCCATTAGATTAGTTGTCTATCTATACAGTTAACATTACTGATGAATTTGTGGGTTAGCCCAGAGTTAACCGTGGTCAAAACAATCATACTAAAAATAACTGAGTGTGTTGAACGATGTTGTAATCTTGTGTTACCCACCAAGAATTAGCTAATGTTATAGACCAAGCATTAGCATTAGCTACTTGTCAACAGCACCTTTACTGTAGGCACCAAAGCACTTTTCCTCTTCGGTCCCCCTACAGGTTGGATACCATTATTCTTATGTCTCATTCGAACGAGTTAATGAACCACTGAAAACTGTTTTGGAAACATTATTTTAAGGTAGAAAAGAATCTTTAGTGTTGGATCAATCGATATTAAAATCAATCAATATCAATAAATAAGGTCTCTCTTGTATTACTGTGTTGGAAAGTGGCATGTAATCAATGACCAAAACGGTCAAAAAAAAAAAGTTGTATTATGTTTATAACTCTCCTCAACACAACAGTCATGTTAACATGAACATTAAAGAAACACATCATGGAGCTGGAATATGATACTGGTTAATAATTTGGACTGGTTCACCTCAGCAGACACATTCAACAGCAGTAAGGGTTTTTGTATCACTCAGTTTCACTGTGAGGGTACGGATGGTACTACATCTTTGGCTCTGGAACTACAGTGATTGTCACAGGTAAGAATAAACAGAGTTGAAAATGTGTTTTAATGAGGTTCTGCTGCTTCAGGCTTCACATGTTAGTTTTTTCATCATTAGAAGAGAATTCTTGCAGCCATGCAGCTATTGTTACATAAAAAAGGTTCATAGTTCCTGAAAACATGTTTAAATCTCACTGCACAACTCCAGTTATTCTTTATTTCTGCAGGAGATTAATCTGATTTATAGAAAAAGTTTGAAGAAAGAAATGTTACCGTATTTAATCCTTTCAGTTAATCAGCAATAAGATAATATATGATGTTAAACATAATCTGATGTGATTTACTGATGTGTCAGTAAATGTATTTTGTAAAGAGTATAGCTTCAGTTATATTGTTTAGGACAATTAATAAATCATTTTTAAATGCAATTGTATTTTAGATGATGGTACATTTGTCTTTCAGAGGAAGATATATTCATACATGAAGACACACAGATACTGAATATATTACAGTAAACATAACTTATGCATAATAATTTATAATTAACTGCACAAACATATTTTATGTATCTCAGCGTACATTTAATATAAATAGTATTTGATAAAAATCTGAACATTTTATTATTAAGGTGAAACTGTTGTGAAAAAAACTGAAATTACTGATATATTGATTTATCATAAAAATCATTCACAGTTTAATGGTAAGATTTATTTGACGTTAAAATGATTTTGACAATCTTTATTGGCTCCTACACGAATAGTTTTTCATTAGTGGTTATCAAATAAGGACTAAGACTCAAATAAATTGTTATTTTTGATCTTTATATAAAATGTATGAACACATCATTAACAGAGTCATAGATGAGTTAAAGTTCATACTGAAAATGGAGGCTGTTATAATTACAATTACATTGATTTCTATCTGTTTTTGACCGCATACATTTAAAAAATTAATTATTAAAAACTTTTTTGTTGTTATATTTACTTGCCCAACGTGGCGTTTTGCTTGCCCTGGGCCTTCAATATATATTAAAATATGTTATATTCATTGTAATATTTCAAAATTGCAAAAGTATTAAATGTGAAAGTAATTGTTATGTATTGTAATATAGAAAGAAATTGTCCATTCTATGAAGGAAAATGTCATCACTTTATTATGTTAGTAATAATAGTTATAGTGAATAGACTTTGTGCATTAGTCCATAATTGTCTTTAGTCCCCATTTAACCCGTGCTGACATGAGATGATGTGTGTGTTCCATATGAAGGTGAATCCAGTATATGTAGTGAACTTTGTGCTGTATTGATGAGTAGTTTAGTGATCAGAGTCCATGTAGTTTCCAGGATCAGACTGAATGCAGTGCTGGAAGCTGCTGGTGACTGTGTGAATGTGTGTCTGTGCTGCTTGTTGCTGCTGTCAAACTTCAGATGAGCCGGTAGTGAAGCCCGTGGTGAGCGTGTACCCAGCAGCATCCAGAGCCCACCTGGAGGGGAAGAGCGCCCTGCTGTGTCTGGCCTCAGCCATGTTTCCTCCTCTGGTCCAGTTCTCCTGGAAAAGACAAAAGGAGAATGGCCCTCTGGAGGAGCTGCCCCCTGTTGAGGGACAGCAGCTGGAGATCAGAAAGTCGGGATGCACCGCCTCCATCTTGTTGATCCACCAGCAAGAGAAGAGCAAATATAAATACCGCTGCAACGTCCGGCACGAGGGGGGAACAGTGGAGGCCGAAACAGAACAAGGTAATGAAGGCTCGGTGATTGTGTTCAGCACTGACTACGTTTAAGTGCACTTAATATTCCGGTATAATCTCTTAAGCTAAATAATGAAACAGAATATTCCAGTAATATTATGGTTACATGGAGCCGTGCAAAATAGGATATTTTCAATGTTTTCGTCCGGCGGTGGACTTGTTGGACCGCGCAAACACAGCCTCTCACTTTCCTTCCTTCCTCCATCTCTACCGCTGCCTTGCAAACTATTGCTTTTTGTACACCAATCATAGCAATAGTAGAATTTTTTGTCATGAGTGAAGCAGGCAATCGTCCGGGGCAGCATTTTTTCATGACACATGGGGGGCGGCAAAAGTACTCTGCGCCGTGAAGCAGTTTTCTATTATCTATAATTTCAACTCAACACTACTCACTGCTTTTCTGTTTCAGAGGTTTCTATTCTTCCACCATCACCAACATCTCTTCCACCAGCAACTTCTGTCCCGTCTCAGTACCTTAGTACAGTGGAGGCCCAAACAGTGGAGGCCCAAACAGAACAAGGTAATGAAGGCTTGGTGACTGTGTTCAGCAGTGATTTAGTTTCATGTAGAGATGGTGTCAAAGAGACCAGAGGACTAACATTTCTGACTGCAACTCCAAACTTTTCACTTCTTTTCTGTTTCAGAGGTTTCTACTCTTCCACCATCACCACCATCACTTCCACCAGCAGCTTCTGTCCCGTCTCAGTACCAAGTGAAGTTGTTCTGTCTGCTGTACACCCAGCTGATAGTGAAGAGTCTGGTGTACTGCTGTGGACTCTCTCTGCTGATGAGCCTCAGAAACAAGGGACCGTCCACCAGCTGAACACATGCTGACTGACTGTTTTCTGCTCGACTTTTCTCACCAACAAATCTCATAAATTCATCTAATTTATTACTTTGATCAGTAATAACAATAACATCAATTATGACGTGTTGTAGTTGTCATCCTAAACATACTTATATATATATATATATATATATATATATATTTTATATTTTCTTTAAATTGTGACTTGTATATTGATAGAAAATGTATGTGAATTATCAGCTGTCTGGTAGATATTTTATAGTGTACAGTATTTTCTTTTGTTCTTGTTTCTTTTTAATACATTATGCACATCTTTGTCAAATTCTTTCATTGTTACGTTCTCAATAAACTGAAAAATCTAAAGTTTCTATCTTTTATAAGAACCCTCAATTTTATGAATTTGATTTCAATGATCAGAAACAGAAACAACGTCATTGGCCGTATATGTTGACACCTACAAGTGATTTGGAAGATATGAATATAAGCAAACAGCTAAACAAAGATAAAACATATATACACACAGCTGTTATATATAAGTCAGTAGTCAATATTATCCTTTCCCACACATTCCCAATATGTGGTATAGTGTTGATGAAGTATTTTCGGCTTGACATGGGGCAAAAGGAATAGAACCCAGGACTCTTGAAACAGCCGCACTTTACAACTGAGCTATCCAGGCGCCCAAGATGTCCTGAACACACGCTGACTGTTTTCTGCTCACCTTTTCTCACCTTCAAATCTTATAAATTAATCTAATTTATCACTTTGATCAGTATTAACAGATATCAATTATGACTTGTTGTAGTTGTCAACCTAAACATAAATATATCAGCTGTCTGGTAGATATTTTATATTTTTATGAATTTGATTTAAATGATCAGAAAAAGAAACAACGTCATTGGCCGTGTATGTTGACACCTACAAGTGATTTGGAAGATATGAATATAATCAAACAGCTAAACAAAGATAAAACATATATACACATATATGAATCAGTAGTAATATTATCCTTTCCCACACATTCCCAATATGTGGTATTGTGTTGTTGAAGTATTTTCTGCTTCATTAGATATCAATAGAGAGAAACAGGAAAGGCAGGGTAGAGAGGGGATGACATGCAGCAAAAGGAATGGAACCCAGGACTCTTGATACATGGTGCCGCACTTCACAAGGAGAGCTACCGGGACCCCCCCATTTGTTGTATCATGTTAACATGATAACATGGACGCTCTAGTTGGGCTTGAAGATGAGATGCAGATATTTTTTTGAGGGGGTGAAACAACAAGGTGACATCTTTGTCTTTGTGGTTTTTGTTTTGTCACTCTGATCAATGATAACGGATGGACCGCTTATTGTTGTAAATACTGCTCTCAAGTTAAATACCATAGAATCATAATGTATTATAATAAACAATAATGATACATTACTACACATTCTTATACATAATTTCAACTGCTTTGTGAATTTGGCTTTAGTAGTAAATTAATAATGATTCATGATTTAAGTCGAAAATATGAGAAAACACTGGCAAATACATACGTCCTTTTCATTTTTGCTGAAAAATAAACATGAATTTGCTTTAATCTTAAAAATAAGCAGAACTATATTTTTTAAACATTGGATTTTTATTCTGTTTGTCAATAGGCCTGCAGCACATGGTCGTTTATATATATTTTTTATTTACTAAATATTTTTGAATATGAGTTATTATATGAGACATTTTTCTGAATACTGAGCGCTGAAATCAAACTCCAGTTCCTGGAATGATCCTTTAACCAGAGTGGATGGTTGTAACTGTCATTGTGTTGTTAATGTGAGAAAGGCTGCAGAGCAGAAACCCACACAGCCCGTCTGCTGCAGGAAAGGAAGTGGTGATTCGCTGTCAACAGTTTTTTATGATTTCTAATAACCACTGAGAACAGACTCATATCTGCTGCTGCTGTAAACACTCAGGAACTCCTCTTCCTCTCTGCAGCTGTGTGTCTTTTCTCTTGTGGTCTGGAAGCCTTTATTTCCACTGAGCCCTCTACCCACACACAGTTTAACTGAGCCCAGAGAGCAACAATGATGACCTACCTGGAGGTCACGTCCATGGACTTTATTTATGGGGATTTTAGCCATCAAAGGTGAACTTTACAGTTTACACTTGGATTTGATGAAAGTCCTCATACAAACATGACAAACAACTCCAAAACAACACATTGATTGTTTTCAGATCTGATGTCTCAGTGGTTAATGTCTGCACTGCAAATAAGGCATCTTCTTATTAATTATGTGCTTTTTTGCATACATACAATGTTGTAAAAGTCAGACTCTGAATGATATCTGAACAAAGATACTCTGAACAAAAACTTCAGGATATAGATAGGAATGAAAGTGTAAAGATTGGTTTATGTAAGTGCGTACAGAAGTGAAGATTTCTGGCTCAAAGTATTAGAAAAAAACCTTTCAAGATAAGGATTCAAAAATGTTGACATTTTGATTACAGGGTTATATATATTTTTTAAGATTTTTTTAGGCACTTTTAGGCCTTTATCTACAGAACAGATGAAGACATGAAAGGGGAGAGAGGGGGAATGACATGCAGCAAAGGTCCAGAGCAAACCGCGCCGTGGCGAGGAGCAAACCCCTACATATATGTGCACCTCCACCAACCGAGCCAACCCGCCACACAGGGTTAATATTTTTAACTAATAGATATCACCATGAAAACTCCCCAATTGATTACCCACATTAAGACAATTAGTTTTTGTATTACGAGTTTTCTGAAATTTAGTGTTTAATAATGTTAACGTATGAGTAATAATTGTGAGATCTGTACTGTTGGTGTGACAGAACAAACATTGTGAAGAAGTCACTTTGGGCTCTGGGTAATTTGTGATGAACTTTTCTCACTATTTTTACAAACCAATTAATCAATTAATGAAGAAAATTATCAGCAGATGAATCCAGAATGAAAATAATCATCAGTTAAAAGTTCAGAATGAGCTCCAGCTCAACCAATTCCAACAGTAAAATCCTGCTTTTACATTAATGCTGAGTATTAATAATCTAATATATCATATTAAAACAGTCACAGGGGACATTTTAACTTTCAAAACTACATTTCACTGATGATACTTACAGACTTTCACTGAAGGAACATTTTCAATGCAGGACTTTTACTGTATTTGTACTGTGTGGTATCAGTACTTTTTCTGAAGTAAAGTATCTAAATGAAACTACTGCTGTTACTGAGTAGAACATTTCCTTCACACTGCTGCCCCCTAGTGTCTGCAACAACAAACTGATTCACACACACAGCCTTTACTGTAAGGGTGAATCCCAAGTCTCTTATTTGATATCTCCTCGGTCCTCGCTGGAACCAGAAGTTGTTCTGGCTCTCCTTCATGAAGGCCGTCTCAAAGCTCTTATTCCTGCCCAGAGGAGGCGAGCATCGAGGAAGGGATCATCATTTTGTGCTTGGGTTGGAGATGTGATAACATTCTGAGTTTTTTATTTTCTGAATGTCTTTAAAATCTGTGAAAAATCAGCAGAACTCTGCGTCTGCAGATTCAGCGTCGCCCTGATGATCACATGTCTGCTGCTGTCAGGAATTTTTGTGTATTTAATCTCTTTGCTTTCTTTGTCAAATATCTGCTCATTGTCATTACGTGTGTCTTTTTATTACATTACATGTCATTTAGCTGACGCCACAGCAACTTCCAATTAAGTGCTTTCAACCCTGAAGGTGCAAACTCCAGACAACAAGTAGTAAGTGTAAGTACATTAGCTTTAAATAAGCAAAACTACAAAGAGACATGTGAAAGTGCAGCTTCAAGAAATAGGGTTATATATATATACACATAATTTTTTTTCCCTCTTCTCTTCTTTTCCTTCTTCATGTTTATCCGAAGTGTAGTCAGAAGAGATGTGTTTTTAGCTTTCGGCAGAAGATGCGTAGGCTTTGGGCCATCCTGATGCCAATAGGGAGCTCATCCCACCATTTGGGAGCCAGGACAGCAAACAGTCGGGATTTGGTTGAGTGATTAGTTCTCCGTCGCTGTGAGGGGGCAGCGAGCAGGTTGGCTGATGCAGAGCGAAGTGGGGGGGTTGGGGTATATGGTTTGACCATGTCCTGGATGATGTAAGCTGGGGCTGATCCCTTCGTGGCCCTGTATGTGAGTACTAGTGTCTTGAAGCGGTTCCGGATGCAGCTGGTCCAGTGAAGAGAGCGGAGGAGCAGTGTAGTGTGAGAGAACTTGTAATGTGGGTCTTTTCCTGCGACTGTAGTGTTGTTCCTAGTGTTTCTGGGTTTTCTTTTAGTCAGTTTTAGACCTGCTTGCTTCAGAAAACTCTTTGTTGCAGCCGTTTTAATTTAATAAACCTTGGAAACCTTACGCTGCCTCCTTGTCTTGAGGCCGGCGCTTCCAGCTGCCTGTGTGGCGTGGCGGGCGTTTCTGCTGCGTGTCAGCTGTGTGGCGTTAACTATGTCTGTTCACACCAGAAAGGTGTCTGACGCGCTGCTGCTCCTGCTGCTAGCCTTGTCTGGACACATTGTTTTCCATTCATTTACTGCACTCAAGCAGTAGTATACTTCATGGTAAACATAAATATATACTGATCTGATTACAGCAAAGACAACGTCAGCAGTATTGACGGCAAAATAGGCTACAAAATATTTTGTTCTGTATGGACAGGTGCAATATTTGAAAATGGATACTTATTTATTATATTTTTTTTATATTACATTTATATTTGCATTTATGTCAAAACCTCGAGACTTTCAAACATCAACATGTCATTTATTAATATGTATTAGTGTCACAATGACATATAAACATCTTTTTGTATTCTATTTTGCCTGGAAACGCTTCCAACACGCAAATAGGTGTCCTACTTCTAGCATGCATGCGTTTTTGGTGCTCTGGCCTGTTACCATGGGAACCCAAATAAAAACACGCACATGCGCCGGCAACTGACACGCTCACGCCACGCAGCCAGTGTGAAGCCAGCCTAACTCTCTGCATTTTGGGGTCCAAGCCTGCACAAATCCTGACACTAGGCCTCTTAAACACACTCCAAAATGGAGATACAAGACAAGAACATTTCTGTAGTTACAGGTTCACTCTTTGAAATGTTACCCTAACAGTACAATATTGTTTTTTAAGAGGCCAGAACTGTACATTTCAACTAATTTAAGGGTACAACATGAAAGAGAGAAAACATTTGTATCATTTCAACACCAAGGGTAAAAATATGAAAAATGCACTCAAGCATTTATTTCATATTCTTGATATCAGACGTCAGTTTCCTCAACGATTTCAGTCTTTGTCAGCACTAGTTAGACATCTCGTCTCACTAGTTGAACAACACCTCTCACTATTTACTCTTTATCATCATCTAGTTAACTAGTGAGGATCAAAATGTCCATTAGCCAACTAACTAACTTTACTATGATACTTACAGACTTTCACTGAAGGAACATTTTCAATGCAGGACTTTTACTGTAACAGTGTATTTACATTACTTTTACTGCAATAACGGATCAGAAAACTTTCTGCAACACTGCATACAAGAAACAACAAAAAAGAGACAAGAAAAACACAATAAAAAGAAACACAAGACGTGTAGTTTGAAGCAGTGAGTCTCTGCAGCCACCAGAGGGGAGCAGTGTCAAAGTGTCATATATATTATATATATATAAATATATATATATATATATATATATATATATATATATTATATAATATATATATATATATTATATATATTATATAATATATATATATATATATATTATATATATATATATATATATATATATATATATTATATATATTATATAATATATATAATATATATATATATATAATCTCAAATATAATATAATTATTGATCTCTTTGTTTTTTACTTGTTTTTGGCAGTAAAAGTTCAATATCCCCATTGACCAAAAAGTAAATATCCATATTGACCGACCACCCCCTGTATCTGCATGAAATGGTTTGGTCCTGCCTTAGCGCACTCAGACTACTGCAGTCAGTAGATGCGCCAACAACTGTAACCGTGACCACAATGTTGCCAAGTAACGTTAAATCAAAATCTGGTTTTCAGAAAAAAAAAAAAAAAAAAAAAAAGGAAAGACAAAAAAAGGTGTCAAACTGTAACCCAGTTTTTCACCAAGAGAGGTGGGTAGCCTGTAGTCTGTGAGTGGTATTAACCTGTTGGCTTAATGTCCATAGTGGAATAAGCTAGCTAGCTACAGGCTAGTGCTAGCCTACATTTAATCACCATTTAATCAGTGCAGGGAAACGTTTAGCAAGATGTTCATATTAAATCATTGTCCCTGCCCCTTTTAGCAGCCTTAACAACAGATGAGTCAGCAGCAGCCCAGTCTCCCCCTAACTGAGCCCCTCCCTGTCCCAGTGAAGAAGGTCAGCAACATTGGGTTCAATGACATGCCTGTTAGCATCATTGCAGGGAGTCTGTGGGGATTTCTGTCTTTCCTGCTCTTTTTAACATTACAAAAAAGAAAATGAAATATTTATTAATGACAGAAAATCAAACATTAATAACAATTAATTAATTAATCTGTTTTGTAGCACTATAATAACCCTGGTGTGGAAATTCCATTTTACATGTCCACTTTATTTTCTTGTTGGCATATATGTGCAACTAATTTAAAAAATCTGCTGTTTTCATTGTTTTGAGAGGTTGATGTTAATTTATTTTGATTAAAAAGTTAATACATAATTAAATTTGCCCTTTTTTAAATCTTTCATTAATTATTAATAATAATTTAGAGAATTTTCCATTTTGTCAAATTTTACAATAACAATACATTCAGACTGTAAAAGATGGCCTTCAGCACATTATGGTTGCTTTTAATCTTGCATCAAATAGTGAACTACATACTAGACTTGCATGCATATACAAATCACCAGCAGTAAATATTGTGCTAGTACTAGTATTGAACTACAAGAAGCAAGACAGTTTCAAGCCTTTAATTAGAGTTATGTAAAGCTTTTGATGGGACAGTTAGGTCCTAGAGATGTGGGGACAACAGCTGTGCAGAGGGAGCCCAATTTGATTTATTTTTTTTGTTTTTTTGTCATGGAGCCCAAAATTCCTGGCGGCGCCCCTGCACCGCACCGTCTCGTTGCATTGGTGTGAACTAGCAGCTTTCAGAGCGTTGCAGAGCGGAGCGTTGGGAGTAACTGGGGGATTCATCTCCTCGCTACTCTTTGGTCTGAACTCGCTATGCTTACCTTTTTAGCTACGTTTTCTTGAGGTAAAGGAAAGGGGATATTTTGGTTTGCTATGGAAAACTAAAGTCTAGCTAGAGTGAACGAGGGAAATACAAGAAATGGTTAACTTAGCAAGCTAATCACAACTCTTTATTCATTGCCAATAATATAGCCTTCAATTCATGGAGCAGATGAGATGGATATTGGAAGATATTTCAGCAGAGAGAGAGAAGCAGGAGATTGGCAGAGCAGTTGATCCTGATTGAGGTCAGTAGTGGTCTATAGGTCTAAGGATTGTTTTGTAACAAACATTTGTTGGCAGGCCTAGGCACTATGCATAGCCTAAACTAAATTATTTCATTATATTTATTATATATAGCCATATTCTAACCAATTTAACTTTCTTCATTCATTGGCTTTGATAAATTGAATACATATGTAGATGTTGCCTAAGGCTAGGCTTAAGATGAGGACATGCCCACAGATACACATGTGAAAATAAAATGAAAGCAATCCTACATACAGTACATACAGTATATACAGTAATCATTACTCCAAATCTTTTATTCCTTCCACCATCAGGTTATTGTATTTAGACAGTAGCCACTTTAAATAGGATCCGTATCAATAGCTTACATGATAAAGTATGCAGTGATGCCTATTATGCCTATTTTTTTTCTTTTCTATTTGTCATATTTGTTTAACTTACCAACTTATTAGCTGTCTGGCCTCTGTCAGTTTTTGGACATTTTGGATGTTGTCTCATGTGACCAATTTGCATTTCGAAATCATGAAATTAGCATCAGAGGTTTTTTTTTATCTTAAAGGATAAGACAGAAGGAACAGAGTGGAAATGGAAGAAAAGGATATGTCTGTCACTTTTTAGCTCTAATACGGTACCCCCCCCACCCCCCCTTGTCTTTCAATCCTAGTGACGTCCCTGGAATCGGCTATTCAAAGCCCCGCTGAAGCAGATTTTATCCAGTAACATCATCAGCTCACATTTTTATATTTAGTCCATTACTATAAATGTATAATGTTTGTGTGTTGCAGTGTAGTTACTGACAACACACCCTTCAGGAAGGCCTCATCACACAACGCCACAACCAAGGTATTCACCAAATCAGAACCACACTCTAGAGATCTACACACCTGACCGTTTGACGAGCCCCCAAATATGTTACGGCCACAGCAAACAAACACAACTTAAATGTGACCGTCAACATATCGAATAACACCAAACCTGAGGATTAGTTAAAGTAAATTAAGATGTATTCACAAATTAACTATTATTGATTAAACCAAAACTACGGGAGTCTGGAGGTCTGGCCAAATAGAACAAAAGAAGGGAAGAAGCCTGAGCCAACCCACAAAGGGCTGTCAGACCCAGAACTCCCCCCAAATAAAAAGTAGTAACTAAACTAACAGAAACAAAGCCACGAAATCTAGACTACCAGAGGTCCGTTCCAGGAAGGAGGTTTAACAAACTCTGAGTGTAACCCTGATCTCTGAGTTGATTTACCCTGAGATGGAAACTCTGAGTTTTCGGTTCCAGAACAGCTGATTTGAGTTGGTTCAATCAACTCGGAGTAGGTTGACTCAGGGTTAGGCGCGTGCACATAAGGCAGCATGAATGGAGCCATGATTCTACGATTCACCATGGTAACAACCACAAACAAACGGGTCGGCGGAAATACTCATGGGAACATACAGCGAGTTTGAACCATAGACAGTATATTATTAATATTAAGAGTCTATGGTTTGAACATGCATTTCATTAAAAAAGCAAGACAGCGGCTGCTGCTGCAAAGAGAGAGAATTTGTGTCGGGAGAAAATTGTTGCCCGAGTCACTGCGTGCGCATTAACAGTGTATTAATTTTCATATTTAATCACAGTTAACTTATAATATTAGGCTACTGGTGAAAACTGGAATTTTTAGGCTACACCTATAATTTTATTCAGGTGCAATCCTGCGGGGCCGAAAAGTAAACTATACTATTCCCATTCTGAGGCTGCAGCACCATGATCATTAACAGAACTATAAGTATGATCATTTATTTCTTTTTAATGGCTCTCACTGGTTTGTGTCCAGGGAACACGTTTAAAAACGTTTCAGAGCGATCACACTTTTCTGACGGCTCTACATACAGTGGCTTTACTATTACAGTATGATCCGCTGCTGTTAGAAGAAAACGTGTCGACACAAAGAATCTGCTGGGATGTTAAAGCCTGTCCACGATGTTGAACTAGTGGAAGGATAAGGGGTATCTACATATCTAATAGACTGTGATAAAAAATACCTCTCAAATCGGTTATGTGGAAATGAAGAAACATCTAGTCGGGACTCAATATCATCTCCCCGACGTAAACTCTCTGAATTAATACAGCTTTTTCATCAACGCGATTGTCGACAAAAGGACATGACATGTTTGAGAAAAAAAACATTTTATAGTCTGCCTAACATAAACCAATACGTTTTTTATTCATGCAGTTAACAAACTGCATTAAAATGCGCCTGATACAGACTGAATGAATGAGGAAATGAGTTTCCCCTCCCTCTGAGAGGGAGGAGAATGAGAGAAACTCAAGTTTTTTTCCCCGTTTCTTGAAGAAAACCTGCTCCCGACCAGGTTAGGTTCACAGACTCAGTTACCATAGTAACTGACTCTGAGGTTAAGTTACCTCTCTTTCTGGAACGGAAAACCCAGAGTTTCCCTCATCTCAGGGTTAACCAACTCAGAGTTTTCACTAAACCTGCTTTCTGGAACGGGCCTCAGACCTCCATCCTCAAAGCAAAGAAACCCAAAAGAAGAGAAGAGAAACCAACGGTGATCAGCTGCTTCAGTCTCAGAGACAGATTTCTGTCTCCCAGCCTCTCTTATATCCCGGGGAGGGGCGGCCCCCTCAATCAGAAATCAGGAACACCTGAGATGAACAGAGGAGAAAAGAGAGCAGGGCGGGGGCGCTAACATCCATTACTATACATTTATAATGTCTGTGTGTTGGAATGTAGTCTTGTTGTTATCTGAAGTAAAAAAAGTATCGGGTGTGATCCTCCTACTTTTTAAATAATTGCTGAACTTAAGGTCAGAAATATTAAAGCTAAAATTAACGTTATTGGATGAAAAGGTTTGTTGCAATTTAATCATTCATTCAAAGTGATTTCAGTGTTTGGATAGATATGGTTTGACATTAATATAATTATACATTGTTTTAAAAACCTTAAAATATCTTCAATCCATATTCTGTCACATGTCATTAGACATTTCTCTGTTGATTAACGGTTTATAAGACATCTTAAAATGTGTATAAATATTAGGATTTATTACAGACTTTATTCCTGCAGCAGGTCAAATCAGAGGATTTTAATCTTTAAATATGGAAGCTGGTTTTTGGGTTCATCATTTTGCTAATTTTCTCTACATGATTGTAATCAGGAACTGCCTTTTTATTTTTATTTTTTTAAATCACATGTGTTATGACCTGATGTCTAGGGGTTAAACGGATGCAACATAACAGGTGCCCCACTCCCAAACAGGACAAAGAATTCAAAGTAGTAGTTTCTATTTATTTTGGAGATGAGGCCCCAACACAACAAACAAAACAATTCTAAACGCAAACTAAACCCAAAACAAGTAAAGAACAGAAAAAGCTCTAACCTAAACTTCTAATCACAAAACAGGAGAAGAATAAAAAGGGACTTCTCACTCCTACCAGACTGCTACTAGCAACATAAGACATTGAAAAATTTATTCACAACTAACACAAAGTGGCTGAAGGATAACAAATCAAAGAACTCAAAACTGAAGGCTGTTAACACAACTCACAACCACTTGGACCACAAGACTCAGGTTACACAGGCACATGTTGGGAATGGCAGAGCGAAGAGAGGGGCACAGGTCCTGTCTGATGAGGCTTAAGATGGCGCTGCTGTCTCCTCCGGCGACCAATCAGGAGACAGCTATCAGCTCTGCTGGACCAATCCGGTGGTCACACCTGTTCTTCGTTACCTGTGTACCCTCAGGAGAACAACTGATAGTGCAGGGCCAAACAAATTACAAAATATGACCTCAGGGTCATAACACATGTACATACATTTATTTGTATTATGAATGTAATTATTTGAATAGTTTTCTGTTTCAGATCTTTTATTATTGTTTCTCTGTGTTGTTAAGAAAAGAAACTTCAGCTCAGTTCAGTGTGTTTGTGACCAGTGTTAGACAACTTACTCAGGAAGTGGAATCAGTTACTTGTTAGTTATTACTACTTAAAAAAATATTACCTTACATATTACTTAGTATCAAAACTAATTAGTTATTGTACTTGTTATATTACTATATTACTTCCTAACTGGATTAATAACTGTAATATAATTACTGTTTTGGAAATTGTAATCCCTTACACTACTCACTACTGGGGAAAGTATCCTAATAATATAACAGTAATAGATTACTTAGTAATGCGTTACTGCCCAACACTGTTAGTGACTCTGGCTGAGATGGAGGTGAAATATGTGAACCTGGGCTGTGGTTTACTGATCTCTTCCTGTCACAAACACTGTTTGACATCTGTTCATCTGGAGGTTTTTGTTCAGGCTGCAGGGAGCATTTCTCACTGTGGGGATCATTCTTCCAACAGGAGCAGTAGTAGGTGGCTGAATGATCGAGTTTAACCTTCTGGATCTGCAACTCCCAGCTGTTCTGTTTATTCACAGCTGAGAAATCATCTTTCTGAGGATGATTATATCCCTTATATATGCCACCATCACTCGGATCAATACGAAGAATCCTTCTGAATGTTTCTGTGTCTCTCTTCTGGTACCAGTATACATAATCAAGGTCACACTGCTCAGTGCCTCGACAGCTGAAGGAGACGTCTCCACCAACTCTCCTGGTCAATGTTAAATCATCCTGAATCAGCTGTGTTGCCATGGCAGCCAGCGCTGTAGAGAAACAGACAGGTAGATGAAGGTGAGTGTGAGCCAGTGTTTGTTAAAGGTGGAGTTTGTTGGCTCCTGATTGGCTGGAAACACTCACCTGAACACAGACAGCACAGAGCAGCAGCTGGGAGGAAAAGCATTTAGTTCAGTGGTGTTTCCTCTGGTGAACCTGGGGAGAAGTGGCGCTCTGATGCAGCTGAGGCCAAACAAGGACGAGCTGTGAGATCAGACGAGGGCCACGTGGTTTCTAACAGCTCCTCACATCTCCCATCAGCCCCTGCAGCAGACAGATAAGGCTGCTGTCTGACAACAGGCCTTTTTCACTGCAGACATTTTGACTTAATTTGTCATAGAAGGAAAAGCACAAGTGTAAGATGAACGATGGCTCTGTTTTGTTCAAGTGTTCCCGTAAAACCCGATGGTGAGACAGCTAACAGGAACGATACAGGAACCTCAAACAGAAGCAGCTAAATGGAATTCAGCAGTTTAGTATTCACACAAATAACATGTCAAAATGTGTTATGTATAATAATAACAATAATAAGAAGAATTGGACAAAGACAAAAAAATGCACACAAAAAGGTTAAAGCAATAAAATCAATTATTAAAATAAATAGCAATAACAAATAAATATATAAAATGGAGAGAGCATCACATTAAAGTTAGTCTATAAACTTTGTGTTTTAAAAAATAGGATTTTAAAGAGTTTACTGATTCTGTGAGCTTTGTCTCCTTAGGAAGGTCGTTCCAAAGTTGAGGGGTCCTGATGGTCAAAGGTCACCTTTAGATTCAAGCCTCGATTTTGGAATGACGACAAGGGAGACCTGAGGATCTCAGGCTGCAAACTGTCTCTCATGGGGTCAAGATCTCTGCTGTATAGCTTGGAGCCAGACCCAGACAAGCTTTAAAAGTGATCAGTTAAATCTTAAAATCAATTCTAAATCAAACAGGAAGCAAACAGACAGAAGCCATATTGTAGTGATGTGTTGTCTGTTATAACCAGTGAGAAGCTTTTATGTGTAATAAAAATGTCTTTCTTTAGTCCGACCTGAATTATTAGCATTTTCTTGGTATAATTAAATATTTAAACCAGTTTAAAGCTGGTTTAAAATTTGAATATTTAAACTGAAGTTGATTTTAACTTCCCTTTGATACATCACAGCTTTTACACAATTAATAAAACATGTTTTAAAGTACCATCCCCCCCCAGCAAACAGCAGCTTCTTTGCTTATTTAATGCTTTCAGAAAATCATTTCTCCTTTAAACTCCTTTAAATAGAATAACAAGTCAAACCAAAGCAGACAAATGTTAGTCTGTTCCTTTAAGAAGCCCGAACAGTTATGACACATTTAATATTATTTTAAGGGATGTTTGTGCTATTTAAATGCTATAACTCTGAACAGTTTGATCATTGTCACCATGAAGAACTGTTGGAAGAATGACAACATATTGCAGCTGTATCAGCAGACAAACATGTCAGACATCACGTCTCTTTATGCTCTTAGATCGCTGTCTACAACAATAAATAAGCTCTTCCAACATGGCCGTGGGACACATTTCAAACTAAACTTGATCTCACGGTGGGTTTCTGTGTTTGCTGCCGGTGCTGACAGTAACCACCAAAGAGAAAGAGTGTCACCCTGTGGTTAGTCAGAGAAGTGCAAGGGTATCCAGGTGATGCTGATGAGGATGGTCGCCATGACGACATGATGATGCTGTTGCCTCTTGTTTTTACTGGCAAAGAAAAATCAGTGACATCTCGTGGATAAAGAAACACACAACAGTCAATGACAAGTATTACTGCTACTATTGTTGTTCTATTAGTTCAATTAAAATATGATTTATACTGCAGCTGATACAATACGGTACATTTTACTCTCACAAATATTACCGGTACTTCTACTAGCTCTGATAGAAACCTGAAGTTCTCAGCGACTCAACCTTTTGTCTGTTCCTCAATCTGGGGAAGACCAGAGACTGGAATTATTAATGAAGGTTTTATTGTGACGTTAGCAGGACAGGTTGAAACAGTGTGTTGTTGTAGACACTAGAGGGCAGCAGTGTGAAGGTTTTATTCTTCACAGCAGCAGCACAGAATGGACCTTTTCACAGCAGACATGTTGACTTGTCATAGTAGGAAAAGCACAGCTGAAATTGATAACCTTAACGATGACTCAATTCTATCAAGTGTCCCAGTAAACTATTTCAGTGAATCAGCATGCACAATACCACCAGCGTTTCCTAAGTGGAAGCAGCCATCATCAATAGTTTTGAATACACCTGTGCTTTTCCTACTATGACATGTCAACATGTCTGCCGTGAAAAAGGTACATTAACACAACTAACGAAATAAATATTGTAGTATGAGGTGATAACTACAGGTTCAAAGTGAGGGCTTCAGAGTAAAAACATCTTGGAACAACATGAAGACTATGTATCATGTATTCATTCTTCCCCGTAACCTAAACAAAGAGCTTATTTGAACCCAAACAGGATCTTATCCTGAAACTAACCAAGTCTTGTTGGTGCCCAACCAAACCTGAACCTTAGTGGTCTCACATCATAAAACAGATAAATTCTTCAGACAAATTATGTTTAATCAGATTATAAAACACTTCTGTGTCATTTTAAAGGTCAGTTACAAAATACATATTCTGTCATTTTATTTGGAGGACTTGTTGGCCCCCACCTCTGTCTGAATACCACCAGTTTCAGATACAGCAAGTGTTTTTACAGGCAGAAGCACAGCTGTGTTGGTTAATCAGTGTCTCATTTTGTGGCTGACCTCAACATGGAGGAAGTTTAAAGGTAAAGTCAGAAACCACGTGGCCCTCGTCTGATCTCACAGCTCGTCCTTGTTTGGCCTCAGCTGCATCAGAGCGCCACTTCTCCCCAGGTTCACCAGAGGAAACACCACTGAACTAAATGCTTTTCCTCCCAGCTGCTGCTCTGTGCTGTCTGTGTTCAGGTGAGTGTTTCCAGCCAATCAGGAGCCAACAAACTCCACCTTTAACAAACACTGGCTCACACTCACCTTCATCTACCTGTCTGTTTCTCTACAGCGCTGGCTGCCATGGCAACACAGCTGATTCAGGATGATTTAACATTGACCAGGAGAGTTGGTGGAGACGTCTCCTTCAGCTGTCGAGGCACTGAGCAGTGTGACCCTAATAATAATGTATACTGGTACCAGAAGAGAGACACAGAAACATTCACAAGGATTCTTGGTATTGACAAGAGTAATGGTGACATAGATAAGGGATTCAATCATCCTCAGAAAGATGATTTCTCAGCTGTGAATAATCAGAACGGCTGGGAGTTGCAGATCCAGAAAGTTAAACTCGATCATTCAGCCACCTACTACTGCTCCTGTTGGAAGTATGATCCCCACAGTGAGAAATGCTCCCTGCAGCCTGAACAAAAACCTCCAGATGAACAGATGTCAAACAGTGTTTGTGACAGGAAGAGATCAGTAAACCACAGCCCAGGTTCACATATTTCACCTCCATCTCAGCCAGAGTCACTAACAGTGTTGGGCAGTAACGCATTACTAAGTAATCTATTACTGTTATATTATTAGGATACTTTCCCCAGTAATGAGTAGTGTAAGGGATTACAATTTCCAAAACAGTAATTATATTAGTTATTAATCCAGTTAGAAAGTAATATAGTAATATAACAAGTACAACAACTAATTAGTTTTGATACTAAGTAATTTGTAAGGTAATATTACTTTTTAAGTAGTAATAACTAACAAGTAATATTATTCCACTTCCTGAGTAAGTTGTCTAACACTGGTCACAAACACACTGAACTGAGCTGAAGTTTCTTTTCTTAACACAGAGAAACAATAAGAAAAGATCTGAAACAGAAAACAATACAAATAATTGTATTGTGAAACGATATAATTGTGTGAACGATGAAGAGCTAAATTGCTAAAGCTAAACTGGATTAATAGCTTTAAATGTGTAATAAATAAGGTGAGGTAGGTAGATAGTTGGAAAAAGTATTAATGGTTTTAATTAACATCATTAAAAAGTTGAATAACAGCACTAATGTATACAAGTGTGGTGGAATATTTAAAAGTTTTTGGAAAAAGCTTTCTAAACTGAATTGTTGACTTGAAAGTCCAACGATGCCAAACGATGTAGAACATTGTGAGGTCTGAAATTATGAATAAGTATGAAAGACTTACAAATGTTGTGAGAAACATTGATGAAAATGCAGAAATATGAAACTAATTGCTTGAAAAATCTCAAATGCATTGCACTGCACTGCTGAAAAACTTGGAAGTTGAAATGTAAAATTGTCAGTTGGAAGCTGAACTGCATTACCTTAATAGGGTAAGAACTGAAATACATTGATCGAAAGCTGGAAGCTAATCTGTTATACTGTCAAAAGTGGAAGTTCAAATAAATTGACTAAAAAGGCTGAAAGTATTAATACTTTGTATTATTATCAGACATATCCATTGCATAGAACAAACAAGCATGACCATGGATGAAATCACAAATGACACTGTGGGCCCTATTTTAACGATCTGAAACGCAAGTGTGAAACGCCAAACGCAGTAGCTTTGTGGGCGGATCTCTGGCGCTGTTGCTATGATACCGGGCGGGATAAATGACTCTTGCGGCCTGACGCAAATCTTAAATGGGTTGGTCTGAAGTAGCTAGGTGTGGTTTGGGGCGTAACGAAAATAACCAATCAGAGCGTCACCTCACATTCCCTTTAAGAGCAGGCGTATTGTTCCGGCGGCGGATTGCTACTATGACGGCGGATTTGCCTGGCGCACGCCAAAGTAACAAATGCCCGTCTTGTCCGGGTGACGATGTTGCTGGCGGCCTCGCGGTGCATCTCCTCAAGTCTGGAGAGGATTGCTGCAGCCATGGAGCGTGCGGGCTCCAAACGCACCACCTGCTCCTGTTGTGCCCCTTCCTCCTCCCCCACTCCATCTCTGTCCACCCGCTCCACCAGGAGCGCATCGCGCATTACTCCCGGACCAGATCCCGCCGTAGTTCAACATCACGTCTCCTTAAGTCCTCTAATATTTCCTCATTTATGTCATCAACACATCCATAATTCATGGAAATCTTGTGTAAAACACAACAAGCCACAAAGAATGCTGGGACTTTTTGAGGACTGTACTGTAGAGTGCCTCCTGATCTATCCAAACACCTGCGCGCATTTTCAGTAATATTTTCCTTTGTAATTATGTATGGTTTGCAAAAATGGGAACTGCTGCATCCATTTAGATGAGAGAAGTGTATGCGGTGCGGTGCACACGCTACATTATGGCCAAGCATGCCCTAAAATAGCATCTGAATAACGCGCTACTGACTTTAGACTAGCGCCACTGACTTTAGACTAGCGCCACTGACTTTAGACTAGCGCCACTGACTTTAGACCAGGTTTTTCCTGGTCAATGGCGGAATTGTTTTCTGAAACTGCAGAATAGGACAAAGTAACGTTTTTAGCCGGAACACACCTCCTCTTTTCGCTGAACCGCCCCCAGCAGCGCACATTCCCTAATTTACCGACGCCGTCTGTGGAGGGAAAAGTCCGCGTGAGTCGGGTGCAAAATAGGAATGATACATGCGTCGGTGTACAAAGGCAATTGCGCTGAGTGCAAGATAGGGCCCGTGTGTGTGTGTGTGTGTGTGTGTGTGTGACAAAAGTGTTTGACAACATTATCGATCTCAGGAGGTGTATTTTTTTTCCGAAGACAGCGGATGGAGAGAGGAACGCCACTCAAGAAAAAGCGGCGCTTCAGGATGTCTGTTGTTTCGGAGTAGACTACAGAAATCATAGGCTCCTGTTATCTAAAGGTTTGTCAGTGCCATGGCTCAATATTTAAAAAGATGAGGTCGTTATAATTGGAATGCCCCCTGTATTAATTTTAGCCAGAGTAGGCTATAGTCTTTGGATGAAGAATAGGTTACAGAGAGAGGGCTGCAGCTGCTCAGTGTTTTGTGCAGTCATTAGGCTATAATACATCCATGGTTTTGATATCTAAAAGATTTTCAATAAAAACAATGGTTCGAATTTGTTCATGTCTCACAGCCCTGTTGATTAGAGGGGAAATCCTCTGAAGTGGTAAACACAGCGGTGTCCGAGGTATATCACTGGACATATTCAGACCACAGATATCTGGCAGCAACAGGTCCCACTCCTGAAAACATGTTATTTAGGCACATAGGGCAGAGCACCCACCGGGGCACTACCAATATCCCGGCCCCCACAGTCCTCCAGCCACTGCTTCACACTTCTTCTCTCTCTCTCTCTCTCTCTCTTTTTTTTTTTTTTTTTCTTCTCTCTCTCTCTCTTTGTCCGTAACGTTGTACTCTGGCTCAAGTGAATACAGGCAGTCATCCAATTATAACGACCTCATCCATATTGTTGAAACCATTTAAATATTGAGCCGTGGCACTGACAAACATTTAGATAACAGGAGCTTATGATTTCTGTGCAAAAAAGCAAGACTGCACAATTGCCCCATTAGGTGACATTGAAGCTTGGTTCGCGCTCGTTCGTTATTGCGATCCCGCTCAATACTGGACCAAATTCAGAGATGTTTGGTCACATCAGTCTATTAGCAATGCATGGAGAAATTGCGTCCAGGTGGAAAAAAAAGGTAGTTACCCTTTAAATATATAAGAATAATTGCAATATATATTAAGCAATTAAAGAAGTTCAAATGGGAGTTTTACAGCAAGGACTTAAATGAGCTTGAGTGTTCTCAAAAAGGTCAAGATTTCCTTAAAGCTCCATTGTGTACATTTTTAGTTGATTTTTGGCAACAAAACCTTTATTCTTTCACAAATATGTGATCATTCATGTGTAATTACATCCACCAACTAATCAAAGTATTCTGCGTAGTCTGAATCTGCCATTCGAATCATTCAGAATACATGAGAGCGACTCGCACCGAATTACAGCCGCCATGTAGTGCCTCCATGTTTACAATACAGTAGCCATAATACATACCTCCGCACCACCTTTCACTTAGCAACAGGCACAGACTTGCAGATCAGCTGCTGTCCCTCTCCCGGGTGGAGCTCACCATCGGCGCCAGATCGTTTCACCTACCAGAGTGGTAACTCCCAGTGAAAATTTTGTTTGTTCCATTTTGGTCCTAATCTTGCATCCCTCATGTTGATGTTAACTTCTGCCTTTTGTTCAGACCTACGCCTCAGAACTGCTGCCGTGTTCGTCTGCTCTGCCCTCTCTACACCACTCAGACCTTCACGGACCAAGTTGTCGCTAATTTTGGGTTCAGCCACCGTAGGAGTTTAAAGCGCACTCGAATGGGGGTTATTCAGATGGTTGTCACATACAATTTCACCGCTAGATGAGAGAAATTCTTGCACAATGCAGCTTTAAAGTGTCTTTTTGGAATAAGGATAAAACATCAGATAAGGTCTAATGCCAGAAGAGTTGATCTATAGTAACTTTTATTTAAGGTTAGCCCTGTGTGTGTTTGTGTATGTATGTGTTGTTCTGTTAATGTTCATATTACGGCCTGTAGTTGAATTTCACTGTCTGGCAAAAATGCTGCGTCATGCTTACTAATCTAAAAATGTCTGTAAACACAGCTGAGATCCCTTTGATCTCTGTAATCAGCTAACGACCGTATCACCTGCTGTTAGACTGCTCCCATTAACGGACACTGATAGCGACCTGTAAAAAGAAGGCTCAGACAGCCTAAACTATAGGTGGTAATCAGTGAAATGATCTCATCGTGAGCACCACAAGGCCTTTGAGAACATATTGGTATATAATTTGTGTAGATAAAATAAAAACATGAGTCTGAAATCGCAGATTCAAAATACTCATCGTTTGCGTTTCGGCTCAACAGAGAATGAGGATAAATAACATTATGATTAATGAGAAATTTACCAACCGTCTTGTCACTCTGAGGCAGTTAATTCAAAAACTATACATCCTATAGCTTATCTGAGCACATTAGCTGAAAGACGACAATAATTCTTAGGTTTTAAGTGTATAAATTGTTTATGACAAGTAAAATTGCGGGGTGAGAGCAAGTTATAGAGAAGAGACTAAGGCTGAATCTCATTTCTCATCTTACCCCTTCCCCTTACCCCTACCCCTTCGTCCTACCCCTAGCCCTTGTCCCTCGAAACAAGGGGTAAGGGGTAGGGGTGAAAACATACCCCTATGAAATGAGACGGCACTTGGTTACATCATCATACATACTTAGGTCTGTTTGCAATAAATATTTCTATACACAATTCATGGTGTGTTGTATATCTGTTTCAGTTATCACTGTTTTGAATGTCATTGATGTTCCGAAACACTTTCTTTGTTAACAAAAAGCTGTCTTTATTTCCCAAAAAAGTAAACATAACATAGAAAGCTATATATAATAATATAAATATATGTAATATAATAAAAATATTATATTACAGAACCATTATCAAATATTAAAACCATAACTTACTTGTCACACACATAAATAAGGCACTCAAATGTATCACACTAAAAAGACACAAGACCACAAACAAAAACTACAGCTATCCTGTTGGCCAGTAACCCTTCCATCCAATCCCATTGCTTTCATTAGTGTCCTGTATCAAAACCAACAACAATGTACAGGTACATGAACAGGAATGAATTACAAATGATTACAGCTCGTTTTCAACCCAAAAGTGGATCAGCTGCTGGGTTTCCTCCGCGGTCCTGTGTGATACAGGACGGTATATGTAAAGCATGTATCGATGGCTCCAAAGCAAGTAGTGTTATGCACTGATATCAAACGGAATTCGCGGCTAATGGAGTTTAGTTAACACTGTAGACATGCATGTCCATTCAAGGCAGAGAAATGCAGGACTGTTGTGCAAATAGCAATGTAGCTAACGTTAACGTCAACGTTGTTGCTAATGTTAGCGTTAGCTAGCGATTTTTAAAAAACTTTTCAATTAATAACATGGTTGCAAGTAGAGGACTGTGTAGAGCACAAAATCAATTCTTGAAGCCGAAAATACATTTATGGGTCTCTCGGTGCGACCTGGCAGCCATTGTTCCTTGTCGGGCAACGTATCTGGATACCCATTGCTGGCCAAATAAGCTTGCGTTCTTGCTTGGCTCTAAGGGCGGGACACATCAAGCCGATTATCGGCCGTGGGACAGTCTGGCGCGAGGTCAGTGACTCAAATCTGTTCCGTTGTGTCCCGTGCGTTCGTTCGTCTAGAGGCGCTGTCGCGTTCATTTTGGCCGACATGTTCGGTTCGGCGGCAGGGCTGTCGGGGCTCAAACCGAAATGACGAAGCGGAATGAAGTGACTAGAGTCTCTCAAAATCTGATGGAAATTTTTTAAACTGACCTTTGTTGAGCTGAAATGAAGACAGATTCAGCAAATGCATGGCCTATTTCTCTCTTAAAATGTTCTCAGAAACATGTTTCAGTGAACTATTTTAGTACAATATGAGATCGTATTCTGAACGGTCGCCATGACAGTTTGGCTTTGAATTTCCGGAGAAGAAAAATCCACATGACTCGTTCCTCCTATCAGCTGCTGGTTTTATTTCTTGGGTAACAACACAGCGTAGCGCCCATTGGTTACTAGCCATCATATTTTCTTCCGTTCGCGAGTAATTACAACACAATCCTTCTTGACTACTATCAACACTCTCTGGTGAAAACAATGAATGACAACAGCTTGCTCTGTGTTTTTAAAGGTTGGAGGGATGTTCCGTCACCGGCTGCCGTAAATTCCCAAAAAAGAAGAAGATGTTGCGTAATTTCCGATTTTCATTTCTTGGGCAACAGTACAGAGTAGCGCGCCTGCTGTTATCAAGACGTATTACGTTTCTTAAGTCGGTGTCGGTGAGTGTGTCCCGCGGCAATTTTTGGCTTCGGGGGCGCGACTGATCATATCAGGGGTTTTCTGTCAACGCGTCGGCTCTTCGGATATTTTCCCGGCCCTAAGGGGTATCTAGCCCTTCCCCTTAGCCCTACCCCTTGATCAAAATGAGTATTGGGACAGCCCTAACTTTCACATGAACGCCAAAATAAAAGGGAAGGGGTAAGACAGAGAAATGAGACGCGCCGCCTAATATTACTTTCTCAAGGCTCCACGCACTAGCAATGACATCACCCACTGTAAATCACGCAATACACACCCATTATAATCAAAATACATATAACCACAACAATATAACCTGAAATTAACACTAAACTTTCAATAGCTGAATATTTTATGAAGGAGCTGAAAACTTTTGAAGTGGAAGAGGATTTGTTATCTTGAAGCCTGCTCTCATTGACTTTAATGTTAAAATAAAACATTTAAAAGCTTATTATTTAAAAGAGTGTAAATAGCAGAACAAAAGTTGAAGAAGTCACAACATATGAGAAAGAACATCTTGATATTTGAATTGTTTTTATAGCTGAAAGTATGCTGAAGTAGTTGAAGACAAAAAAAACGCGTGCGGGAGAAGAAAATAATAATGAAGAAAAGAATTACAACACTAACGGAGGTGTAACGTTACAAATGGCCGCTGTTCTGACTTCGGGTGCCTGGGTCTGTTTTCCCGACGGTTCAGTAAACTGCTGTTAGCATCCTTAGCACTGGAGATAAGTGCTAACCGGTTTGGATCGTTGCTGGCTGGCTGGTAGCTGGCTGGGGGTTGACTGTGGATGTGTCCTCTGGGCTGTTGTCAGCTCTCATCCCGACTGAAGCCTTGCAGCGCTGGGGAGAATGAGGCAGACAGACAGGGTTACTGATGAATTCGTGGGTTAGCCCAGAGTTAACCATGGTCAAAACAATCATACTAACAATAACTGAGTGTGTTGAACGATGTTGTAATCTTATGTTACCGACCAAGAATTAGCTAATGTTATAGACCAAGCATTAGCTTTTCCCCTTCAACCCCCCCTACAGGTTGGAAGAGGTATTGTCCATTACTGTTACCATTACCATTATTCTTATATCTCATTCAAACGAGTTAATGAACCACTGAAACAATTTTGGAAACATGATTATGTTGCTTCGATCAATATAGAAATCAGTCAATATCAATAAAGAAGGTCTCTGTTCTATTACTATGTTGCAAAGGGACATGTAATCAATGACAAAACGATGCCATGTGGCAGAAAAAAGTTCTATTATTTTTATAACTCTCCTCAACACAACAGTCATGTTAACATGAACATTAAAGAAATACATCATGGAGCTGGAATATGATACTGGTTAATAATTTGGACTGGTTCACCTCAGCAGACACATTCAACAGCACAGGTTTTTGTATCACTCAGTTTCACTGTGGGGGTACAGATGGATCTTTGGCTCTGGAACTAAACTGATTGTAACAGGTAAGAATAAACATTAATTTCCTTCAGTTGTTTTATTGAATGAGTTGAAAATGTGTTTTAATGAGTATCTGCTGCTTCAGGTTTCACATGTTAGTTTTTTCATCATTAGAAGAGAATTCGTTATAATAATTTGGACTGGTTCACCTTAGCAGACACATTCAACCCCAGACAGGTTTTTGTATCACTCAGTTTCACTGTGAGAGTTAGGGTTGGAGTGTACACAGAGTACTGGATTTTTGGCTCTGGAACTAAACTGTTTGTAACAGGTAAGAATAAACATTAATTTCCTTCAGTTGTTGTAACGAACCAGTTAAAAAGTGTTTTAATACATTTCTGCTCGCTTCGGCTTCCCATGTTAGTTTTTTCATCTTAGAAGAGAATTCTTGCAGCCAAGCAGTTATTGTTACATAAAAAAGGTTCATAGTTCCTGAAAACATGTTTGAATCTCACTGCACAACTCCAGTTATTCTTTATTTCTGCAGGAGATTACGCTGATTTATATAGAAAAGTTTGATGAAATGTTAGAAACATACAGTATTTGATCCTCTCAGTAATTCAGCAATAAAATTATATATGATGTTAAACATAATCTAAAATAAGTCAGTAAATGTATTTTGTAAAATGTATAAATGTAATTATGTTGTTTAGGATAATTAATTAATCCTTTTAAAAAGTTATAGTATTTTATATGATGGTACATTTGTCTTTTAGTGGAAGATATATTTATACATGAAGACACAGAGATACTGAATATGATATTACAATAAATATAACTTATGCATAATCATTTCTATATTTCTATATATTATACACGATGATACAGCATGATACAGATGTATTTAAATCTATTTTGGCGCATTTATTATATAAATAGTATTTGATGATTAACACAATCTTAACATTTTATTGTAATTGTGTATTAAAGGTGAAATTGTTAAAACTATGAAATTACTGACATATTGATTTGTTTCTTCAGCAATTAGAGTAAAATATAAGATGGTAAATATATTAAATGTTATATATATAGTATTGTGGAAATGAATGAATTACATTTCTAACATCATAAAAATCCTTTAGGGTTTGACATTAACATTTTTTGCTGTAAGGACAAATTCTACTTGTCTGAAGTCGATCTTTACTGGCTCCTATGAAATTTTTTATTAATGGTTATCAGATAACGATAATGACTCAAGTCAACTGTCATATTTTTTTCTTTATTTAAAATTTAATAACCCATGTGTTGTCCTCCGGCTAAAGACATGTTGACACTTTTTCAAAAGTTTAAATGTTTTTGTTGCTTTTTGACATTGTGTTGCTTTTTTCAACGTTTTTGTTTTTCAAAATTTTTGACCCTTTTTGTGACATTATGTCACTTTTGCTTGGCGCTATTTTTCCCCACTACTACCACCTCATACAACGAGTTTTTACACTTATTCTTGGAATTCATGGACACTACACCTAATTTTGGGGTTTAAAAGCAAAAATATGCCATAAAAATTGAATCAACCTAAAATAATTGAAAGTAGTGCACTGATCCTTCATTTTCCTTGAGAAGAGTGTTAAATCAAACCATGCATGTTCATTTTTGGCAATTTGGTTGAAAGAAACCCAAATTTCGGATACAGATATTTTTTGAAAATGGGTCAAATTTGACCTGAAGACAACAGGATGGTTAACACATCATGGACAGTGTCATAGATGAGTTAAGATGATTTTTTTTAAACAATTAAATCTTAATGCAATAATAAACTTACCGGAGAGACAGTTGTTTCTATCTGTAATTAGTTTGAGTGCATACATTTAAAAAATATAAAAGATTGACTTTATGCTGTGGTTGTTATATTAACTTACCCAAAGTGGGGTTTTACTTGCCACGCCATGGAGCAACCCTCAATATTGGATATTTTATTGTAGCTGTGTATAAACGTTAACATTGCTGTTAAAAAATATATTACATTTATTATAAATTGTGTAGTTTAATATATATTAACATATATATATAATATGGATTGTAATAATTAAAACTTGCTAAAGTATTGAATGTGAAGGTAAATGTTATTTATTAAAATATAGAAAGAAATTGTCCATTATATGAAGGAAAATGTCATCACTATATAAAATAAGTAATAATAATTTTGGTAAATTGACTTTGTACATTGCCAATCCATAATTGTCTTTAGTCCCCATATAACACGTGCTGACATGAGATGATGTGTGTGTTTCATATGAAGGTGAATCCAGTATATGTAGTGAACTTTGTGCTGTATTGATGAGTAGTTTAGTGATCAGAGTCCATGTAGTTTCCAGGATCAGACTGAATGCAGTGCTGGAAGCTGCTGGTGACTGTGTGAATGTGTGTCTGTGCTGCTTGTTGCTGCTGTCAAACTTCAGATGAGCCGGTAGTGAAGCCCGTGGTGAGCGTGTACCCAGCAGCATCCAGAGCCCACCTGGAGGGGAAGAGCGCCCTGGTATGTCTGGCCTCAGCCATGTTTCCTCCTCTGGTCCAGTTGTCCTGGAAAAGACGAAAGGAGAATGGTCCTCTGGAGGAGCTGCCCCCTGCTGAGAGAGAACAGCTGGAGCTCAGAGAGTCGGAACGCAGCGCCGCCATCTTGCTGATCCATCAGCAAGAGAACAGCAATTATAAATACTGCTGCTACGTCCAGCACGAGTGGTTTACAGTGAAGGCCCAAACAAAACAAGGTGATGAAGGCTCTGTGATTGTGTTCAGCAGAGATTTAGCTTTATGTGGAGATGCCGTCAAAGAGAGCAGAGGACTGACTTTTCTTACTGCAACTCCAGTGTTTTCTCTAGGTTTGTGGAAGACTTATGTGCACGTATTTGGCTGGGGGTTTAGGGAACTTTTTTTTTAAAAATTTCAATAAAACTAACTATACAATTTCACCCCATTTTGGACCATGATTATTACCATATTTGTGTCTAAAACATTGGAAAAGCTAGAGCAGATGATGAATAAATAAATCTAAAACAGCTTAAAGACAAAACTTGCCAACTACAGCAATTAGATTTGAGAAAAGTTTTTGAGTCAGTTTTTAAGCTCACATTCATTCGGTTTAGGTGGTGCCCAAATGCCTTGAATGCAGCACCTTATAGCTTTATAATTAACCCTGAACTCCAAACTATTTACTGTTTTTCTGTTTCAGAGGTTTCTACTCTTCCACCAGCAGCTTCTGTCCCGTCTCAGTACCTCAGTACAGTGGAGGCCCAAACAGTGGAGGCCCAAACAGAACAAGGTAATGAAGGCTTGGTGACTGTGTTCAGCAGTGATTTAGCTTCATGTAGAGACTCTGTCAAAGATAGCAGAGGACTGACATTTCTGACTGCAACTCCAAACTTTTCACTTCTTTTCATTTTCAGAGGTTTCTACTATTCCACCATCAGCTTCTGTCCTGTCTCAGTACCAAGTGAAGCTGCTCTGTCTGATGTATACACAGCTGATAGTGAAGAGTCTGGTGTACTGCTGTGGACTCTCTCTGCTGATGATCCTCAGAAACAAGGGACCGTCCACCAACTGAACACATGCTGACTGACTGTTTTCTGCTCACCTTTTCTCGCAATCAAATCTCATAAATTCATCTAATTAATCACTTTGATCAGTATTGACAAATGTCAATTAGGACGTGTTGTAGTTGTCAACCTAAACATACTTATACATAAATATATTTTTGAAGTTACTAAGTATGAATTCTATGTAGTGTTATTTTAATACTATTTGATACTGATTATTTCTACTTTAAATTGTGACTTGTATATTGATAGAAAATGAATGTGAATTATCAGTTGTCTGGTAGATATTTCAGTGTATAGCATTTGTTTTAGTTCTTGTTTCTTTTTAATACATTATGCAAAGCTTTGTCAAATTCTTTCATTGTTACGTTCTCAATAAACTGAAAAATCTAAAGTTTCTATATTTCATAAGAACCCTCATTTTTATGAATTTGATTTAAATGATCAGAAACAGAAACAACGTCATTGGCCGTGTATGTTGACACCTGCAAGTGATTTGGAAGATATGAATATAAGCAAACAGCTAAACAAAGATGAAACATATATACACAGAGCTGTTATATATAAATCAGTAGTCAATATTATCCTTTCCCACACATTCCCAATATGTGGTCAGGGGCGTAGCACAAAATTCTGGGCCCTGTAGAAAGGCATTTTCTATGGGCCCCTCCCCGCATCCACAGCTATTCATTCTAGCATCTTTTTGGACCCCTTGTTACATGAGGGCCCTGGGTACTTAGTCCCTTTCTCCCTGCCAGTCCAACAACCCTGTAGGCCTATGTGGTATTGTGTTGTTGAAGTATTTTCTGCTTCATTGGACATCGACAGAGAGAAACAGGAAAGGCAGGGTAGAGAGGGGATGTCATACGGCAAAAGGATTGGAACCCAGGACTCTTGATACATGGTGCCGCACTTTACAAGGAGAGCTACCGGGACCCCCCCATTTGTTGTGTCATGTTAACATGATAACATGGACGCTCTAGTTGGGCTTGAAGATGAGATGCAGATGGTTTTTTGAGGGGGTGAAACAACAAGATGACTTCTTTGTCTTTGTGGTTTTTGTTTTGTCGCTCTGATCAATGATAACAGATGTACCGCTTATTTTTGTAAATACTGCGGTCGAGTTAAATACCGTAAAATCATAATGTATTATAATAAACAATAATGATACATTACTACACATTCTTATGAATAATTTCAGCTGTTTTGTGAATTTGCCTTTAGTAGTAAATTAATAATGATTCATGATTTAAGTCGAAAACATGACAAAACACTGGCACATACGTCCTTTTCATTTTTGCTGAAAAAGAAAAATCTATTTGCTTTATTCTTAAAAATAAGCAGAAATATATTTTTTAAACATTGGAATTTTATTCTGTTTGTCTATAGGCCTGCAGCACATGGTTGGTTATGTTTGTTTTTTATTCACTAAATATTTTTGAATATAAGTTATTATACATGAGACATGTTTCTGAATTCTGAGCGCTGCAATCAAACTCAAGTTCCTGAATGATTCTTTAACCAGAGTGGATGGTTGTAACTGTCATTGTGTTGTTAATGTGAGAAAGGCTGCAGAGCAGAAACCCACACAGCCCGTCTGCTGCAGGAAAGGAAGTGGTGATTCACTGTCAACAGTTTTTTATGATTTCTTATAACCACTGAGAACAGACTCATATCTGCTGCTGCTGTAAACACTCAGGAACTCCTTTTCCTCTCTGCAGCTGTGTGTCTTTTCTCTTGTGGTCTGGAAGCCTTTTTTCCCACTGAGCCCTCTACCCACACACAGTTTAACTGAGCCCAGAGAGCAACAATGATGACCCACCTGGAGGTCACGTCCATGGACTTTATTTATGGGGATTTTAGCCATCAAAGGTGAACTTTACAGTTCACACTTGGATTTGATTATATGTCTTCATACAAACATGACAAACAACTCCAAAACAACACATTGAGTGTTTTCAGATCTGATGTCCATCCATCCATCTTCGTCCGCTTATCCGGTATCGGGTCGCGGGGGGAGCAGCTCCAGCAGGGGACCCCAAACTTCCCTTTCCCGAGCAACATTAACCAGCTCCGACTGGGGGATCCCGAGGCGTTCCCAGGCCAGGTTGGAGATACAATCCCTCCACCTAGTCCTGGGTCTTCCCCGAGGCCTCCTCCCAGCTGGACGTGCCTGGAACACCTCCCTAGGGAGGCGCCCAGGGGGCATCCTTATCAGATGCCTGAACCACCTCAACTGGCTCCTTTCGACGCGAAGGAGCAGCGGCTCTACTCTGAGCTCCTCACGGATGACTGAGCTTCTCACCCTATCTCTAAGGGAGATGCCAGCCACTCTCCTGAGGAAACCCATTTTGGCCGCTTGTACCCTGGATCTCGTTCTTTCGGTCATGAACCAGCCTTCATGACCATAGGTGAGGGTAGGAACGAAAACTGACCGGTAGATCTAGAGCTTTGCCTTCTGGCTCAGCTCTCTTTTCGTCACAATGGTGCAATAGATTGAATGTAATACCGCACCCGCTGCACCGATTCTCCGACCAATCTCCCGCTCTATTGTCCCCTCACTCGTGAACAGAACCCCAAGGTACTTGAACTCCTTCACTTGGGGTAAGGACTCATTCCCCCACCTGGAGGAGGCATTCCATCGGTTTCCTGCTGAGAACCATGGCCTCAGATTTAGAGGTGCTGATCCTCATCCCAGCTTCGCACTCGGCTGCGAGCCGATGATGCCATCAGGACCACATCATCTGCAAAGAGCAGCGATGAGATCCCCAGCCCACCGAACTGCAACCCCACCCCGACTACGCCTTGATATCCTGGCCATAAATATTACAAACAGGATTGGTGACAAAGCGCAGCCCTGGCGGAGGCCAACCCTCACCTAAAATGAGTCCGACTTACTGCCAAGAACCCGGACACAGCTCTCGCTTTGGTCGTACAGAGATTGGATGGCCCTGAGAAGAGACCCCGTCACCCCATACTCCCGCAGCACCTCCCACAGTATCTCCCGGGGGACCCGGTCATACGCCTTTTCCAGATCCACAAAACACATGTAATACACATGGCATACTCCCAGGCTTCCTCCAGGATCCTTGCGAGAGTGAAGAGCTGGTCCGTTGTTCCACGACCAGAGCGGAATCCACATTGTTCTTCTTCAACCCGAGGTCCCTTTCCAGCACCAGATCTGATGTCTCAGTGGTTAATGTCTGCACTGCATATAAGGAATATTCTTATTAAATATATGTTTATTTGCATACTGTACATACAATGTTGTACATGTCAGACTCTGAATGATATCTAAACAAAGCCCTGTGTAAAAAAAAAACTTCAGGATATAGATAGGAATCAAAGTGTAAAGTTTGGTTTATGTAAGTGCTACAGAAGTGGAGATTTCTGGCTCAAAGTATTACCTTTAAAGTAAAACCTTTAAAGATAAGGATTATAAAATGTTGACATTTTGATTACAGAGTTAATATAAATTTTTTAAGATTATTTTTTGGGCACTTTTAGGCCTTTACTTCCACAGGACAGATGAAGACATGAAAGGGAAGAGAGGGGGGGGGGAATGACATGCAACAAAGGGCCACAGGTCAGAGCCGAACCCGTGGCTGCTGCGCCGAGGAGCAAACCCCTACATATATGTGCGCCTCCACCAACCGATCCAACCCGGCCACACAGGGTTAATATTTTAACTAATAGATATCACCATGAAACCTCCCCAGTTGATTACCTACATTAAGACAATTAGTTTTTGTATTACGAGTTTTCTGAAATTTTGTGTTTAATACTGTTAATGTATCAGTAATAACTGAGGTCTAGACTGTTGGTTTGACAGAACCAACATTGTGAAGGAGTCACTTTGGGCTCTGGGTAATTTGTGATGAACATTTCTCACTATTTTTACAAACCAATCAATTAATTAATGAAGAAAATAATCAGCAGATGAATCCAGAATGAAAATAATCATCAGTTAAAAGTTCAGAATGAGCTCCAGCTCAACCAACTCCAACAGTAAAATCCTGCTTTTACATTAATGCTGAGTATAAATAATCTAATATATAATATTATAACAGTCACAGGGGACATACAAAACTACATTTCACTGATGATACTTACAGACTTTCACTGAAGGAACATTTTCAATGCAGGACTTTTACTGTAACAGAGGATTTGTACTGTGTGGAATCAGTACTTATACTGCAGTAAAGTTTTCCAAATGAAACTACTACTGAGTAGAACATTTCCTTCACACTGCTTTCCTCTAGTGTCTGCAACAACAAACTGATTCACACACACAGCCTTTACTGTAAGGGTGAATCCCAAGTCTCTTATTTGATATCTCCTCGGTCCTCGCTGGAACCAGAAGTTGTTCTGTCTCTCCTTCATGAAGGCCGTCTCAAAGCTCTTATTCCTGCCCAGAGGAGAGAGGATGGAGGAGGGATCATCGTGGAGCTATGAGCGAGGATACAGAGAGCAGCCTTCCTGGAAGCCATGCAGCTGAAAGTCGCTGTTAACTCCGCCCAAACAGCTGACAAATTCATGTTACACTTTAGAGGAAAGGACGTCTCATCTCTCTAAAACACATTTCCTTGTTTCCTCTCTCCTCACATCTCTCCCATGCTTCCTCTGTGGGATGGGAAGGAAGGAAAGCAAGTGAAGGAAACGTGGAGACAATTTAACAACCTGAGTCTAGATTCAGTTTACCATCAGCAGACCCAAACACAATCTGTGGATTTTTATTGTTTTGTTTTTACTGTCTTTTCTGCTTGGGTTGGAGATGTGATAACATTCTGAGTTTTATTTTATTTTCTTAAATGTGTTTAAAATCTGTGAAAAATCAGCAGAACTCTGCGTCTGCAGATTCAGCGTGGCCCTGACGATCACATGTGACAAAGCAAAGATTACTTTCTTTATCAATTCATCTGCTGATTTGGTCTATAAACCATCAGAAAACAAGAGAAAGATGTCTTTATGACTTAAAATATTCTGTTTATTAATTTTACTGTAAAACAAACAAAGTTGAAACTTTTTTTTGCATTTGTGCTTGAAAATAGTTGAAGATTCATTTTCTAGTTATTGACTAGTCAATTATTGGACCAAATATTGCTGCTGCTGCTGCTGCTGTCAGGAATTTTTGGGTTTTTAATCTCTGTGCTTTCTTTGTCAAATGTCTGCTCATTGTCATTACGTGTGTCTTTTTATTACATTACATGTCATTTAGCTGACGCCACAGCAACTTCCAATTAAGTGCTTTCAACCCTGAAGGTGCAAACTCCAGACAACAAGTAGTAAGTGTAAGTACATTAGCTTTAAATAAGCAAAACTACAAAGAGACATGTGAAAGTGCAGCTTCAAGAAATAGGGTTATATATATATATATATATATATATATATATATATATATATATATATATATATATATATATATATATATTTTTTTCCCTCTTCTCTTCTTTTCCGTCTTCATGTTTATCTGAAGTGTAGTCAGAAGAGATGTGGTTTTAGCTTTCGGCAGAAGATGCGTAGGCTTTGGGCCATCCTGAAGCCAATAGGGAGCTCATCCCACCATTTGGGAGCCAGGACAGCAAACAGTCGGGATTTCGTTGAGTCATTAGTTCTCCGTCGCTGTGAGGGGGCAGCGAGCAGGTTGGCTGATGCAGAGCGAAGTGGGGGGGTTGGGGTATATGGTTTGACCATGTCCTGGATGATGTAAGCTGGGGCTGATCCCTTCGTGGCCCTGTATGTGAGTACTAGTGTCTTGAAGCGGTTCCTGATGCAACTGGTCCAGTGAAGAGAGCGGAGGAGCAGTGTAGTGTGAGAGAACTTGTAATGTGGGTCTTTTCCTGCGACTGTAGTGTTGTTCCTAGTGTTTCTCGATTTTCTTTTAGTCAGTTTTAGACCTGCTTGCTTCAGAACACTTTTTGTTGCAGCAAACATCAACATGTTATTTATTAATATGTATTAGTGTCAAAATGACATATAAACATCTTTTTGTATTCTATTTTGCCTGGAAACGCTTCCAACACGCAAATAGGTGTCCTACTTCTAGCATGCACGCGTTTTTGGTGCGGCTCGAGCCGCGCCTGAGACGTACGTGTCACGCAGGCAGTGTGCACGCTCTGGCCTGTTACCATGGGAACCCAAATAAAAACGGACACGCCGTGCAGCTGACACGCTCACGCCACGCAGCCAGTGTGAAGCCAGCCTAACTCTCTGCATTTTGGGGTCCAAGCCTGCACAAATCCTGACACTAGGCCTCTTAAACACACTCCAAAATGGAGATACAAGACAAGAACATTTCTGTACTTACAGGTTCACTCTTTGAAATGTTACCCTAACAGTACAATATTGTTTTTTATGAGGCCAGAACTGTACATTTCGACTAATTTAAGGGTACAACATGAAAGAGAGAACACATTTGTACCATTTCAACACCAAGGGTAAAAATATGAAAAATGCACTAAAACATTTATTTCATATTCTTGATATCAGTTTCCTCAAAGATTTCAGTCTTTGTCAGCACTAGTTAGACATCTCGTCTCACTAGTTGAACAACACCTCTCACTATTTAGTCTTTATCATCATCTAGTTAACTAGTGAGGCTCAAAATGTCCATTAGCTAACTAACTAACTTTACTATTATACTTACAGACTTTCACTGAAGGAACATTTTCAATCCAGGACTTTTACTGTAAAAGTGTATTTTTACATTACTTTTACTGCAGTAAAGGATCAGAATACTTTCTCCAACACTGCATACAAGAAACAACAAAAAAGAGACAAGAAAAATACAAATAAAGAAACACAAGACGTGTAATTTGAAGCAGTGAGTCTCTGCAGCCACCAGAGGGCTTCAAATGCAGAACATTTTAAAGAATGAACCTGTAAGTACAGAAATGCACTTGTCTTGTATCTTCATTTTTGAGTGTGTTTAAGAGGCCTAGTGTCAGGATTTGTGCAGGCTTGGACACAAATATGTAGAGAGTTAAGACGAGGAGGCAGCGTAAGGTTTCAAAGGTTGATTAAATTAAAATAGCAACAACAAAAAGTGTCCTGAAGCAAGCAGGTCTAAAACTGGCAAAAAGAAAATCCAAAAACACTAGGAACAAAACTACAGACACAGGAAAAGACACACGTAATAAAAATGCTCAGACAACAGACAACGAGGGTAGTAACGAGCTACAGGTGACATGAGGGCTCATGAACAGCTGGACAGAAAATCACAAAGGAGGTAAAACACACAAGGCAGGAAGTAAAACAAGACATGACACAGGAGAAACAGACATGATGAAGTAAAACAGGAAACTGAAGCATGAAAACATACACAAGGATGGAAGTAGGAAAACAGAACAGAGAACACAGAAAGAACACGGGGGAAACATAACCATGAACACATAACAAGGAAACAGGAACACAGGGAATGAACTGACAAAATAAAACAGGAAAAAACATAACTAGGACGCCTAGTTTGAAGCAGTTGTGTGTTTTTACAAAGTCAGAGTCAAAGTTTGATTCCTGACAGCAGCAGCAGCAGCAGCAATATTTGGTCCATTAGTTGACAATAAATAGAAAATCAATCTGCAACAATTTTCATAACCAACTGATTGCTTTAGTAATTTTCAAGCACAAATGCAAAACAAAGTCTCAAATTTGAGTTTGTTTCACAGGAAACTGAATAAACATCTTTCTCTTTTTATCTGATGGTTTATAGACCAAATCAGCAGATTAATTGATAAAGAAAGTAATCTTTGCTTTGTCACATGTGATCGTCAGGGCCACGCTGAATCTGCAGACGCAGAGTTCTGCTGATTTTTCACAGATTTTAAACACATTTAAGAAAATAAAATAAAACTCAGAATGTTATCACATATCCAACCCAAGCAGAAAAAAAACAGTAAAAACTAAAACAAATCCACAGATTGTGTTTGGGTCTGCTGATGGTAAACTGAATCTAGTTTAGATTTATTTACTGCATTCTTGCATCCTATAAAATAATTGAATGGAAACAGATGAAGTTAAGAATCAGAATCAGAAGGAGATTTATTACCAGGTAAGTAGCACTTACTAGGAATTTGTTTTGGTTGATGGTGCGTACATAAAAACATATTCAAATATTAATATGAAATAAACAAACTATGAATACAGAAACAAATAAAACGTACATATAACTATATAACATTAAGTCAGTGAGTGTCAGCCCATGAGTAGAAAGTAGTATCTGTATTAGGATTAGCAGAAGCCACAGTAGTAGTAGTAATGCCTGGTAATAGTAGTATTTGGGATAGGTCTCAGGTTGTTAAATTGTCTTGGTACGTGCCTTGTTTTGCGGAGTTGTTTCTGTGTGTGTGTGTGTGTGTGTGTGTGTGTGTGTGTGTGTGTGTGTGTGTGTGATTCCCTTCAGGTGTGAGCTGCAGCTGCAGCTGATCTGCTAATCAGCAAAAGGTTGTTTCCTTCACTTCCTTTCCTTCCTTACCATCCCACGGAGGAAGCATGGGAGAGATGTGAGGAGAGAGGAAACAAGGAAATGTGTTTTAGAGAGATGAGACGTCCTTTCCTCTAAAGCGTAACGTGAATTTGTCAGCTGTTTGGGCGGAGTTAGCAGCGGCTTTCAGCTGCACGGCTTCCAGGAAGGCTGCTCTCTGTATCCTCACTCATAGCTCCACGATGATCCCTCCTCCATCCTCTCTCCTCTGGGCAGGAATAAGAGCTTTGAGACGGCCTTCATGAAGGAGAGACAGAACAACTTCTGGTTCCAGCGAGGACCGAGGAGATATCAAATAAGAGACCTGGGATTCACCCTTACAGTAAAGGCTGTGTGTGTGAATCAGTTTGTTGTTGCAGACACTAGGGGGCAGCAGTGTGAAGGAAATGTTCTACTCAGTAACAACAGTAGTTTCATTCAGATACTTTACTGCAGTAAAAGTACTGATACCACACAGTACAAATACTCTGTTACAGTAAAGGTCCTGCATTGAAAATGTTCCTTCAGTGAAAGTCTGTAAGTATCATCAGTAAAATGTAGTTTGAAAGTTAAAATGTCCCCTGTGACTGTTTTAATATGATATATTAGATTATTAATACTCAGCATTAATGTAAAAGCAGGATTTTACTGTTGGAGTTGGTTCATCTGGAGCTCATTCTGAACTTTGAACTGATGATTATTTTCATTCTGGATTCATCTGCTGATTATTTTCTTCATTAATTGATTGATTGGTTTGTATAAATAGTGAAAAAAGTTCATCACAAATTACGCAGAGCCCAAAGTGACTCCTTCACAATGTTTGTTCTGTCAAACCAACAGTCCAGACCTTACAATTATTACTGATATATTAACATTAATAAACACTAAATTTCAGAAAACTCGTAATACAAAAACTAATTTTCTTAATGTAGGTAATCAACTGGGGAGGTTTCATGGTGATATCTATTAGTTAAAATATTAACCCTGTGTGGCCGGGTTGGCTCGGTTGGTGGAGGCGCACATATATGTAGGGGTTTGCTCCTCGGCGCAGCGGCCGCGGGTTCGGCTCTGACCTTTGCTGCATGTCATTCCCCCCTCTCTCCTCTTTCATGTCTTCATCTGTCCTGTGGAAGTAAAGGCCTAAAACTGCCCAAAAATAATCTTAAATATTATTGATATTTAATATTTTTGAATCCTTATCTTTAAAGGTTTTGTTCTAATACTCTGAGCCAGAAATCTCCACTTCTGTAGCACTTACATAAACCAAACTTTACACTTTCATTCCTATCTATATCCTTAAGTTTTTATTTTACACAGGGCTTTGTTTGGATATCATTGAGAGTCTGACTTGTACAACATTGTAAGTACAGTATGCAAATTAACACATATTTAATAAGATTATTCCTTATTTGCAGTGCAGACATTAACCACTGGGACATCAGATCTGAAAACACTCAATGTGTTGTTTTTGAGTTGTTTGTCATGTTTGTATGAGGACTTTCATCAAATCCAAGTGTAAACTGTAAAGTTCACCTTTGATGGCTACAATCCCCATAAATAAAGTCCATGGACGTGACCTCCAGGTGGGTCATCATTGTTGCTCTCTGGGCTCAGTTAAACTGTGTGTGGGTAGAGGGCTCAGTGGAAAAAAAGGCTTCCAGACCACAAGAGAAAAGACACACAGCTGCAGAGAGGAAGAGGAGTTCCTGAGTGTTTACAGCAGCAGCAGATATGAATCTGTTCTCAGTGGTTATTAGAAATCATAAAAAACTGTTGACAGCGAATCACCACTTCCTTTCCTGCAGCAGACGGGCTGTGTGGGTTTCTGCTCTGCAGCCTTTCTCACATTAACAACACAATGACAGTTACAACCATCCACTCTGGTTAAAGGATCATTCCAGGAACTGGAGTTTGATTTCAGTGCTCAGTACTCAAAAATATTTAGTGAATAAAAAAACAAACATAAACAGCCATTTGCTGCAGGCCTATAGACAAACAGAATAAAAATCCAATGTTTAAAAAATAAATTTGTGCTTCATTTAGTAATAAAGCAAATTGATTTTTCTTTTTCATCAAAAATGAAAAGGACGTATTTATTTGCCAGTGTTTTCTCATATTTTCAACTTAAATCATGAATAATTAATAATTTACTACTAAAGCCAAATTCTCAAAACAGTTGAAATTATGTATAAGAATGTGTAGAAATGTATCATTATTGTTTATTATAATACATTATGATTCTATGGTATTTAACTCGACCGCAGTATTTACAACAATAAGCGGTACATCTGTTATCATTGATCAGAGCGACAAAACAAAAACCACAAAGACAAAGAAGTCATCTTGTTGTTTCACCCCCTCAAACAAACATCTGCATCTCATCTTCAAGCCCAACTAGAGCGTCCATGTTATCATGTTAACATGATACAACTAATGGGGGGGTCCCGGTAGCTCTCCTTGTGAAGTGCAGCACCATGTATCAAGAGTCCTGGGTTCCATTCCTTTTGCTGCATGTCATCCCCTCTCTACCCTGCCTTTCCTGTTTCTCTCTATCGATATCCAATGAAGCAGAAAATACTTCAACAACACAATACCACATATTGGGAATGTGTGGGAGAGGATAATATTGACTACTGATTTATATATAACAGCTATGTGTATATACAGTATGTTTTTCTGCTTATATTCATATCTTCCAAATCACTTGTATGTTGACACCTACAAGACACACACAATATATATATATATATATATAGTATATACACAGCCAATGATGTTGTTTCTGTTTCTGATAATTTAAATCCAATTCATAAAAATGAGGGTTCTCATAAAAAATAGAAACTTTTGATTATTCAGTTTATTGAGAACGTAACAATGAAAGAATTTGATGGAGCTTTGCATAATGTAATAAAAAGAAACAAGAACTAACCAAAATATTTTACACTATAAAATATCTACCAGACAGCTGATGATTCACATTAATTTTCTATCAATATAAAAGACACAATTTAAAAGGAGAAATAATCAGTATCAAATAGTATTAAAATAACACTACACAGATACACCCTTAGTAATCAAAAATATATTTATATATGAGTATGTTTAGGATGACAACTACAACACATCATCATTTATATTTGTCAATACTGATCAAAGTGATGAATTAGATGAATTTATGAGATTTGATGGTGAGAAAAGGTGAGCAGAAAACAGTCAGTCAGCATGTGTTCAGCTGGTGGATGGTCCCTTGTTTCTGAGGATCATCAGCAGAGAGAGTCCACAGCAGTACACCAGACTCTTCACTATCAGCTGGGTGTACAGCAGACAGAGAAGCTTCACTTGGTACTGAGACGGGACAGAAGCTGATGGTGGAATAGTAGAAACCTCTGAAACAGAAAAGAAGTGAAATGTTTGGAATTGCAGTCAGAAATGTCAGTCCTCTGGTCTCTTTGACAGCATCTCTACATGAAGCTAAATCACTGCTGAACACAGTCACCAAGCCTTCATTACCTTGTTCTGTTTGGGCCTCCACTGTACTGAGGTACTGAGACGGGACAGAAGCTGCTGGTGGAAGAGACGTTGGAGATGGTGGAAGAGTAGAAACCTCTGAAACAGAAAAGCAGTAAATAGTTCAGGGTTTATTATAAGGCTATAACATGCTGCATTCAAGGCATTTGGGCACCACCTAAACTGAATGAATGTGAGCTTAAAAACTGACTCAAAGACGTTTCTCAAATCTAATAATTGTAGTTGGTTTAGCAAGTTTTTGTCTTTAAGCTTTTTGAGTTTTATTTATTTATTATCTGCTCTAGCGTTTCCAATGTTTTAGACACAAATATGGTAATAATCATGGTCCAAAATGGTGTGATAGTTTTATTAAAAATCATTAATTTTCAGCAAAATACGTGCACCTAACTCTTCCACAAAACTAGAGAAAACACTGGAGTTGCAGTGAGAAAAGTCAGTCCTCTGCTCTCTTTGACAGCATCTCCACATAAAGCTAAATCACTGCTGAACACAGTCACAGAGCCTTCATCACCTTGTTCTGTTTGGGCCTTCACTGTAAACCACTCGTGCTGGACGAAGCAGCAGTATTTATATTCGCTGTTCTCTTGCTGATGGATCAGCAAGATGGCGGCGCTTGCGTTCGACTCTCTGATCTCCAGCTGTTCTCTCTCAGCGAGGGGCAGCTCCTCCCGAGGACCAGTCTCCTTTCGTCTTTTCCAGGACAACTGGACCAGAGGAGGAAACATGGCTGAGGCCAGACATAGCAGGGGCGCTCTTCCCTCCAGGTGGGCTCTGGATGCTGCTGGGTACACGCTCACCACGGGCTTCACTACCGGCTCATCTGAAGTTTGACAGCAGCAACAAGCAGCACAGACACACATTCACACAGTCACCAGCAGCTTCCAGCACTGCATTCAGTCTGATCCTGGAAACTACATGGACTCTGATCACTAAACTACTCATCAATACAGCACAAAGTTCACTACATATACTGGATTCACCTTCATATGAAACACACACATCATCTCATGTCAGCACGGGTTATATGGGGACTAAAGACAATTATGGACTAATGTACAAAAATGTCTATTCACTATAATTATTGTTAATAACATAACATATTGATGAGATTTTCCTTCATAAAATGGACCATTTCTTTCTATATTATAATAAATAACATTTACTTTCACATTTAATACTTGAGTAATTATGAATTATTACAATCTTTATAACATGTTTTAATATATTGAAACTACACAATTCATAATAAATGTCATAATTTTTAACAACAATGTTCACGTTTATACAAAACTACAATAAAATGTTCAACAATAAGTGTTGCCCCATGGCCCGGGGCAAGTAAAACACCACAGCGGACAAGTAAATATAACAACAAAAAAGATTTAAATTATTTATATTTTAAATGTATGCGGTCAAAACAGATAGAAATCACTGTCTCTCTGGTAAGTAAATAATTGTAATTACAACAGTTCAGTATGAACTTTAACTCATCTATGACTCTGTTCATGATGTGTTTATACATTTTATATAAAGATCAAATATAACAATTTATTTGAGTCTTATTCCTTATTTGAAAACCACTAATGAAAAACTATTTGTATAGGAGCCAATAAAGATTGACTTCAAACGAGTAGAAATCATTTTTACATAAAAAATTCTTAACATTAAACCGTGAATGATTTTTATTCAACAGATTCTCACTCCCATCTCGTAAAACACAGACTCTTGGTCAGGTGTCTTTGGCGTTGTTATTGACGATAAAAGTCTCCTTTAGCGTCAGATCTAAACGTTCTTTATCTAAACGTGCTGGGTCGGGACTATGCGGCCCATTTTTGACTGAGTCAGGTTTAGGAAAAGATGGGGGGGGGGCTTACGTTTCCATGACACGCGGGACAAGAACGGGACGGTTGGGTTTAGGAAACGTGACACGCGGGACCCGATCCCCGGTCTCCTGGGTGAAGGTCCTGTGTTGTTTGACCCATCCACCCCCCCAACCAACCTCCCTATGCAGATTTTGGGGCTTTCATACTACTCTCTACCGTAGTCTCTCTTAATGCTAAGTCATATTCAAGCTCCATGTAGCTGCTGCTCTCCCTGGAGCGCTCTACAAACACGCTGAAGGTGGTTTTAGCGTCTCTTCAGACGCTGACAGCCACTGTCCAAACCTCCTTATTTTACCAGTTCAGAGTGAGAACGGGTTGTTTTTATGATATATCAAATTTAAATAAAAACTACAACATAATAAACAGACTATCTTGATCCCTGATTGTAAATTAACATATAATAATTATAAAATGTACCTTCACACAAAGGAAAAGTGTTGTAGTGTTAACTTACATATTAAAATGAATTACATATTTATCTTTTCTTAAAATACTATAATCATTTTAATTACTACAATAGGCTACATATAACATATATATTTACCACCTTATTTTTACTGTAGTTGCTTAAGAATCAAATCAATATATCAGTCATTTCATACTTTTTGAAAATTTTACCTTTTATACACAATTATAATAAAATGTTCAGATTATGTTAATTATCAAATACTATTTATATTAAAAGTACGCTGAGATACATATAAATATATGTGTGTTTGTGCTGTTATATATCATGTATCATATATAAAAAATATATAAATTATTATGCATAAGTTATATTTATTGTAATATCATATTCAGTATCTCTTGTCAGTAGTATCTCAGTCTTCATGTATAAATATATCTTCCACTAAAAGACAAATTTACCATCATTTAAAATACAATAACTTATAAAAAATGATTTAATTATCCTAAACAATATAATTAAAGTTATACTATTTACAAAATACATTTAGTGACATATATTAGATCATGTTTAACATCATATATTATCTTATTGCTGATTAACTGAGAGGATCAAATACGGTATGTTTCTAACATTTCATTAAACTTTTTCCATAAATCAGTTTAATCTCCTGCAGAAATAAAGAATAACTGGAGTTGTGCAGTGAGATTTAAACATGTTTTCAGGAACTATGAACCTTTTTATGTAACAATATCTGCATGGCTGCAAGAATTCTCTTCTAATGATGAAAAAACTAACATGTGAAGCCTGAAGCAGCAGAAACTCATTAAAACACATTTAAAACTTGATCAATAAAACAAATGAAGGAAATGAATGTTTATTCTTACCTGATACAATCAGTTTAGTTCCAGAGCCAAAAATCAAGTGCCCTCCATCTCTCACAGTGAAACTGAGTGATACAAAAACCCTTACTGCTTTTGAATGTGTCTGCTGAGGTGAACCAGTCCAAATTATTAACCAGTATCATATTCCAGCTCCATGATGTGTTTCTCTAATGTTCATATTAACTTGACTGTCTCTTCTTTTATGTCCTTTTTAGACACCAAATCAAAACCACCATCTAGAGATCTACACTCCTGACCATTTGATGATTTCCCAAATATGTTACGGCCACAGCAAACAAACACAACTTAAATGTGACCGTCAACATATCGGATAACACCAAACCTGAGGATTAGTTAAAGTAAATTAAGAGTCTTTCACAAATTAACTATTATTGATTAAACCAAAACTACGGGAGTCTGGAGGTCTGGCCAAAAAGAACAAAAGAAGGGAAGAAGCCTGAGCCAACCCACCAAGGGCCGTCAGACCCAGAACCCCCACCCCCAAACTAAAAAGTAGTAACTAACTAACAGAAACAAAGCTGTGAAAACTAGACTACCAGACCTCCATCCTCAAAGCAAAGAAACCCAAAAGAAGAGAAGAGAAACCAACGGTGATCAGCTGCTTCAGTCTCAGAGACAGATTTCTGTCTCCCAGCCTCTCTTATATCCAGGGGAGGGGCCCCCCTCAATCAGAAATCAGGAACACCTGAGATGAACAGAGGAAAAAGAGAGCAGGGCGGGGAGCGCCTAACATCCATTACTATACATTTATAATGTCTGTGTGTTGGAATGTAGTCTTGTTGTTATCTGAAGTAGAAAGAGTTGTGATCCTCCTACTTTTTAAATAATTGCTGAACTTAAGGTCAGAAATATTAAAGATGAAATTAACGTTATTTGAGGAAAAGGTTTGTTGCAATTTAATCATTCATTCAAAGTGATTTCAGTGTTTGGATGTATATATATATATATATATATATATATATATATATATATATATATATATATATATATATATATATATATATATATTTATATATATATATATATATATATATATATATAGGGTTTGACATCAATATAATTATACTTTGTTTTAAAACCTTCAAATATCTTCAATCCATATTCTGTCACATGTTGTCATTAGACATTTCTATAGTTATAGTTTGTATAGTTTTCTATTTCAGGGGCCTGTTTCACAAAAGCAGAATTCATAAATCCAGGATAACCGATAAAGTGAGGCTTAACCTAGTCTAATCTGTGCATCCTGGCTTGGTGCGTTTCACAAAGGCCGAGCCAGGCTGAGGAGGAGAGACTAGGTCGAGCCAGGCTGAAGTCATTCAGATAGATGCGCGTCCACGGCTTTCCTCAAAAGACCGCGAGGTCGATCACAGATTTAGTGATGCCAAAATGGAGATTACGCATTGAACATACTTTATACAGAGTGAGCAGCAGCTTATTGTGAAGTATGATGACGTGAAACACATTATTTGTATAAAAAGAAAAGAAACACGGCCGCTGTAATGAAACAGCGAGAGAAAGCGTAGCAGGCGATCACGGACCGAATTAATGCGTAATTGTAGCCTAAATATATACAATAACTGACCACTGCTCTGAATTGAAGACGTCATAATCATTCCATTCAGTGATTAGGCTACTAATCATTTGCACAAATGAACAGTTGTACTCTTTGCCTTAAAAGTAAGCAGAAGATAGTGTTACTCAGGGAATTTACAATGAAGATAAATTTTCTATAACGCTAGAATATGATGCGTAAATATCTCTTTCACTCTGTTCCTCCCTCTCTCTCACGGGCTACAATATAAATTTCCTAAGTCATATTAACTTCCACTGCTCGCTTTTAATGCAAAGTGTACAACTGTTCATTTTTGCAAATGACAGTGACTCATTGAATGCTTTCAGTTAAGAGCAGTAATTCATAAATGTATATTTTTAGACTATCATTCAGTCGGTCCACTATTATCTGCCACACTTTTTGCGTTTGTTTTATTTATTTATTTATTTTTTATAGAGGACGAGTTTCCTTCTCTACATATTATATGCCTTACTCCCTCATATGTATGGACATAGAAAATAAAGACACTGAAGAAATTGGACTCTAAAATCTAGAAACTATAAAGATAATTAAGTGATAAATTCCATGCACACTGTAAACATGAATGGAACTGAGTATATTCATCAGTTATTTCCCCCCAGCAATATATAAGGTCAAAAACCATTGAGGTGTCCTCTCCCTGTTGTTACATGAATGTACAGTTGCCTACATCACTAGATAGTTACTGGTCCAGTGAACTAAGACTATAATTTGGGAGGATTGTACAATTAGGATATGTTCTTAAAATTGTACAATTCTCCCAAATTATATTCCCCGTTTACTGGACAACATCAATTGTGTGCTAAGAATGCCAAAGACAATGTACATGGAAGAGGAACAAACATGATCCTTATTGTTAAAGAATTTAAAACAAAATGAATCAACTAAAATAATTCAAGGGCATTGCTCAACTATAGAAATGTAAAGCATTGTATGTATTGCCCTTAGTAAAAGACTTCATTTAAAACACATTTGAAATGTTATCAGCCTTTTCTAATTATCTCAACAACTGCCATAATATATTCATCAAACTTCTAACAACAATGTGAACAGCAGTCTTCATACAGCAATATAACAGTAACAATGACTGTCACATGAATAATTATTAAAAAAATAATGGTCACAACTTGAAATAATATCAGTACTTAAATAAACAGCAATATGCACCTGTTGTATTTTAATCCAGGCTGATAAGAACAGGGTAAAACCTCTGCTGGGTGATCATAAAAGGCTCCAGGATTAAATAAATGCGGCGTCTGACTTGACAGGGCGGGCGCTAGCTGTACAGAATAAATCTCCATGGTGATTTATGTGCCTCCGCTTTCGTGAAACCGAATCAAGGCTTAATTCATCCAGGATAACTGGGAAATCCCGGCTTAATCCCTTATCTTGGTTTTGTGAAACAGGCCCCAGATCTTTTATTATTGTTTCTCTGTGTTGTTAAGAAAAGAAACTTCAGAGGGGTATTGCACAAAACCAGGATAAGGGATTAAGCCGGGATATTCAGGTTATCCTGGATGAATTTAGCTTTGACTTGGTTGCACAAAAGCAGGTTGAATTAAACCCAGCCAAGTAACCATGGCGATTTATTCTTTGCAGCTAGCCTGGTCCAGAGCAGGCTAACAGGCAGGCTAAGATTAATCCTGGAGTCTGATGTGTTAAATCAGCTGCCGCTCTGATCCGAAATAAACGTGTTTAACAGTTATTCCGTTGTCTTCTGAATGTGTTCTGCTTCATTTTATTAACATGCATTACTTGTCACTATTGCTGTCACGAGTTTGATTTAAATCCTACTACTGCAGTTGTTGAGATGGTAATGGTAAAAAGTGGGACGATACGGAGGAAATGGGCTTTTCCTCCGCTGCTGTCCCCGTGAAATGTGTCCCCGCCCGTGCAACACAGGGAGGCGGGGGGAGGCGGGGGGGATCCTCCCACACCATGCAGCGGACTCTAAAAGCGGACTTTTAGCATCAATAACGAGGATGAAAAAAATAACCTTTTGGCTAATTCTGTCTTATTTAACCCATGGGAAATCATGTGTTTTATTAATTTGCGCTGTCCCCTTTCATAAATAAATAAACTAAACTTATCAACACTAATGAGTTATTGTACTTGTTGTATTACTATATTACTTCCTAACTGGATTAATAACTGTAATATGATTACTGTTTTGGAAATTGTAATCCCTTACACTACTCATTACTGGGGAAAGTATCGTAATAATATAACAGTAACATATTACTTAGTAATGCGTTACTGCCCAACACTGTTAGTGACTCTGGCTGAGATGGAGGTGAAATATGTGAACCTGGGCTGTGGTTTCTGATCTCTTCCTGTCACAAACAATGTTTGACATCTGTTCATCTGGAGGTTTTTGTTCAGGCTGCAGGGAGCATTTCTCACTGTGGATCTCTATTCCAACAGGAGCAGTAGTAGGTGGCTGAGTGATCGAGTTTAACATTCTGGATCTGCAACTCCCAGCTGTTCTGTTCATTCACAACGGAGAAATCATCTATCTGAGGATGATTGTATCCCTTATATATGGTATTACTCTTGTGAATAACAAGAATCACTATGAATGTTTCTGTGTCTCTCTTCTGGTAGAATACAGATCCATAAGTGCCCTTACACTGCTCAGTGCCTCGACAGCTGAAGGAGACGTCTCCACCAACTCTCCTGGTCAATGTTAAATCATCCTGAATCAGCTGTGTTGCCATGGCAGCCAGCGCTGTAGAGGAACAGACAGGTAGATGAATGTGAGTGTGAGCCAGTGTTTGTTAAAGGTGGACTTTGTTGGCTCCTGATTGGCTGGAAACACTCACCTGAACACAGACAGCACAGAGCAGCAGCTGGGAGGAAAAGCATTTAGTTCAGTGGTGTTTCCTCTGGTGAACCTGGGGAGAAGTGGCGCTCTGATGCAGCTGAGGCCAAACAAGGACGAGCTGTGAGATCAGACGAGGGCCACGTGGTTTCTAACAGCTCCTCACATCTCCCATCAGCCCCTGCAGCAGACAGATAAGGCTGCTGTCTGACAAAAGGCCTTTTTCACTGCGGACATTTTGACTTCATTTGTAATAGAAGGAAAAGCAAAAGTGTAAGATGAACGATGACTCTGTTCTGTACAAGTGTTCCCGTAGACCATGATGGTGAGACAGCCAACAGGAACAATACAGGACCCTGAAACTGAAGCAGCTAAATGGAATTCAGCCATTTATTATTCACACTTGTAACATATCAAAATGTCTTGTATATATTAGCAATAATAAGGACTGGACAAAGACAAAAAAATGCAAACAAAAAGGTTAAAGCAACAAAATCAATTATTAATCTAATCAATAAAAAATAAATATATAAAATGGAGAAATTTTCAGATTAAACATTGTGTTTTAAGAGGGGATTTAAAAGAGTTTACTGATTCTGAGAGTTTAGTCTCCTTAGGCAGCTCGTTCCAAGTCGAGGAGTCCTGAAGGTCAAAGGTCACGTTTAGATTCAAGCCTTGACTTTGGAACGACCACAACGGCGACCTGAAGATCTCAGGCTGCAAACTGGCTCTTATGGGGTCAACATCTCCGCTGTATAGCTTGGAGCCAGACCCAGACGAGCTTTAAAAGTGATCAGTTAAATCTTAAAATCAATTCTAAATCAAACAGGAAGCAAACGGACAGAAGCCAGATTGTAGTGATGTGTTGTCTGTTATAACCAGTGAGAAGTTATGTGTAATAAAAATGTCTTTCTTTAGTCTGACCTGAATTATTAGTATATTCTTGGTATAATTAAATATTTAAAACAGTTTAAAGCTGGTTTACAATTTGAATATTTTAACTGAAGTTGTTTTGAACTTCCCTTTGATACATCACAGCTTTTACACAATTAATAAAACATATTATGAAGTACCATCTCCCCCAACAAACAGCAGCTTCTTTGCTTATTTAATGCTTTCAGAAAATGTTTTCTCCTTTAAACTCCTTTAAATAGAATAACAAGTCAAACCAAACCAGACAAATGTCAGTCTGTTGAACACCTTTAAGAAGCTTAAGGAACAGTTATGACACATTTAATATTATTTAAAGGTATGTCTGTGCTATTTAAATGCTATGACTCTGAAGAGTTTGATCATTGTCAGCATGAAGAACTGTTAGAAGAATGACATCATATTGCAGCTGTATCAGCAGACAAACATGTCTGACATCACATGTCTCTTTATGCTCTTAGATCGCTGTCACAACAATAAATAAGCTCTTCCAACATGGCCGTGGGACACATTTCAAACTAAACTTGATCTCACGGTGGGTTTGTTTGCTGCCGGTGCTGACAGTAACCACCAAAGAGAAAGAGTGTCACCCTGTGGTTAGTCAGAGAAGTGCGAGGGTATCCAGGTGATGCTGATGATGATGGTAGCCATGACGACATGATGATGCTCTTACCTCTTGTTTTTACTGGCAAAGAAAAAACAGTGACATCTCGTGGATAAAGAAACACACAACAGTCAATGACAAGTATTACTGCTATAATTGTTGTTCTATTAGTTAAATTAAAATAATATTTCTACTGCAGCTGATACAATACGGTACATTTTTTCTCTCACAAATATTACCAGTACTTCTACTAGCTCTGAAAGAAACCTGAAGTTCTCAGAGACTGACCGTTTGTCTGTTCCTCAATCTGGGGGAAGAACAGAGACTGGAATGATTAATGAAGGTTTTATTGTGATGTTAGCAGGACAGGTTGAAACAGTGTGTTGTTGTAGACACTAGAGGGCAGCAGTGTGAAGGTTTTATTCTTCACAGCAGCAGCACAGAATGGACCTTTTTCACAGCAGACATTTTAACTTGTTATAGTAGGAAAAGCTGAAATTGATAACCTTAACGATGGCTCAATTCCATCAATTGTCCCAGTAAGATATTTCAGTGAGTCAACATGACCAATACCAGGACCTCTCCTAAGTGGAATGCAGCCATCAGTAATGGTTTAATACCAGGGTCACTCCTAAGTGGAATGCAGCCATCATTAATGGTTTTGAATACACCTGTGCTATTCCTACTATGACATGTCAACATGTCTGCCATGAAAAAGGTATATTGATACAATAACTGAAATACAATATATACTGTAGTATGAGGTGATAACGACAGGTTCAAAGTGAGGTCTTCAGAGTAAAAAAAACTCTTGGAACAACATGAAGATTATGTATATCTATCTATAATTGCAGGAACGTCTTTCTGTCTGTGTGTGTGTGTGTGTGTGTGTGTGTGTGTGTGTGTGTGTGTGTTGGTGTTGGTGTTAAGCGCATATCTCTCGAACCGTTAGTCCGATGGATTTCAAACTTGACAGGTGTCTTGCTACTTGCCAAGTTTGACGTTGTTTGGATAAGAAAAGCAAAAGATATTGTTAAACATATCGTTAAATATATAGGTAAAAGAAGCCCACATTGGCTTTTGCCGCTCTAGCCGCTGGCCACTCCCCACACTGCATGCAAACACTGACTGAGCACCTGTTTGTGTCGTGACTCACTCGGATCTTTCATGTACTACACCGTCTCTCTCTCTGCGCACGCGCACGCGCGCACACACACACACACACACATACAGGTTCTGGTGGTTGATGAACGCAGATATGTGCTGTTTAGCGGAGGGCCGGTGGTTAGCGCACTAATGTCTGATTACTCCACATTTTCATTGTGATATTTTGTGATTAAATTGTGAATCTGCAACGTTCTCTGTCAGGTAAATCAGTAAGTTAGGAATACCACCTCGGGTCTCTCTCTCTCTCTGCGCACACACAAACGGTCCGGTTCTGGTGGTGATTAATGCAGATATGTGCTCTCTCTCTCTCTCTCTCTCTCTCTCTCTCTCTCTCTCTCTCTCTGCGCACACACACAAACACACAAACAGTCCGGTTCTGGTGGTGATTAACGCAGGTATGTGCTGTTTAGCTCTCATAACGGGCCGGGTGGGTAGCGCAATGCCATGAGTCCATGACGCTAATGTCTGATTACTCCACATTGTCATCGTGATATTTTGTGATTACATTCAGAATCTGCAGCGTTCTCTGTCAGGCAAATCTGTAAGTTAGTAGTAGGGTATGCAGGGGAGTTGCATTTGAAGTGGTTTGGAGTCCTTCTGTAAGTAATTTTGAGGTAGACTACAATTTGTTTTTGATGAATTCTACAAGCAGCAATACCACAGGCCAAGTAATCGGCAGTTCCAAACAAGCACATTTTCAATGGGCACTGCACTAGTTATGTATTAATTCTTCTACAAAAGTGTCAAATATTATTTAACCATGACAATAAATTCCCCGTAACCTAAACAAAGAGCTTATTTGAACCCAAACAGGATCTTTCCCTGAAACTAACCAAGTCTTGTTGGTGCCCAACCAAACCTGAACCATAGTGGTCTCACATCATAAAACAGATTCATTCTTCACAGACAAATGATGTTTCATCAGATCATAAAACACTTCTGTGTGTAGTTTTAAAGGTCATTTACAAAATACATATTCTGTCATTTCATTTGGAGGACTTGTTGGCCCCCACCTCTGTCTGAATACCACCAGTTTCAGATACAGGGAGGGTTTTTACAGGCAGAAGCACAGCTGTGGTGGTTTATCAGTGTCTCATTTTGTGGCTGACCTCAACATGTAGGAAGTTAAAAGTTAAAGTCAGTGTTAGAAACCATGTGGCCCTCGTCTGATCTCACAGCTCGTCCTTGTTTGGCCTCAGCTGCATCAGAGCGCCACTTCTCCCCAGGTTCACCAGAGGAAACACCACTGAACTAAATGCTTTTCCTCCCAGCTGCTGCTCTGTGCTGTCTGTGTTCAGGTGAGTGTTTCCAGCCAATCAGGAGCCAACAAACTCCACCTTTAACAAACACTGGCTCACACTCACCTTCATCTACCTGTCTGTTTCTCTACAGCGCTGGCTGCCATGGCAACACAGCTGATTCAAGATGATTTAACATTGACCAGGAGAGTTGGTGGAGACGTTTCTTTCAGCTGTCGAGGCACTGAGCAGTGTGACTATAATAATGTATACTGGTACCAGAAGAGAGACACAGAAACATTCACACGGATTCGTTCTATTGCTAAGAGTAATGCTGAGTTGCAGATCAAGAAGGTTAAACTTGATCATTCAGCCACCTACTACTGTTCCTGTTATAAATAGAGTTCCCCACAGTGAGAAATGTTCCCTGCAGCCTGAACAAAAACCTCCAGATGAACAGATGTCAAACAGTGTTTGTGACAGGAAGAGATCAGTAAACCACAGCCCAGGTTCACATATTTCACCTCCATCTCAGCCAGAGTCACTAACAGTGTTGGGCAGTAACACATTACTAAGTAATCTATTACTGTTATATTATTAGGATACTTTCCTCAGTAATGAGTAGTGTAAAGGATTACAATTTCCAAAACTACTTGTAATTACAACTGTAATTATATTATACACTCTAAAAACAAAAACTGCACATTACTCAATTTAATTAGTGAAACATTTTTACACTCAAAAATATTGCGTAGATCACAAAGCTTTGAAATCAAGTAAAACAAACCATAAATAATGAGTAGATTTTAGTAATATTTTTAATCATGTCTGAATGAATTGATTTAGTAGAATTACCAAATAGAATTAAGTACATGTAATTGAAAGACTGTGTAAACCATATAGAAAATATTAGCAGAAAGCACAGAAGAAAGTGAGTAGATACAAGTGAAAACATTAGTATGATATAACTGACTACTTGCCTATGATTTATTTAAAATATGTGTTGTACTGACTTATTTCTTTTACTCAATTTAATACATTGTATAGGTGTTTTCTACTTGATGTCAATAAATGTTAACCTAAAAAAATTTAAGTATGACCAAGATCTCACAAAACATTAACATTTTATTTGACTGCAATGCATGCACATGTGAAACACACTAGTAGCAACATCAATGACACAGTATAGCGCAAATAAGTGAGAAGTGCATAAGGTATCCTATCACAATCCGCTAGACACTTATAACAATCTGAACCTGTTAGATGCAAAACTTGACTCCGGCCACGGTTATCAATCATTTACACTCAAAATACTGTAGTTATCTTTAAAATTCTACATTTACACACACATTACAGTCTGCAGACGTGAACAATACACATCTACTGAATATAAAAGACAACCCAGCAATGTTTTAAAAAATAAAAATAAATGGCCAAGTGATAACTTATTTTGTAAATTTGTACACCAAAAATGGAAAAAAAAGCAAGGTTAAAAACTGGAAAACCCTTTGAGTACTACATTAAAAAAGAACTGCTTAAAACACAACTGAAATAGGAAAAAAAACATCCCACTATTTACTTTAGTCTTACTCTTCAGCACACTATCCACTAGCCATCGAGGCTCCCTGGCTTTTAATCCTCTTTAAGGTAACAGCTCATGGGATGGCAGTGTAAGCTCTGTACATTTGTCACATCATCAAAGGGTGGACTTGTTAAACACTACCAACTGAAACAGAGATTTAGGTCATGGACCTTTTCTTCCCTGTATTCATCTTATTTCATTCTTGTTATAAGAATTGAAATCTGTCCAACACTGTGAGCCTGACCACACCTGGAGATTGTCTTATTAAATAAAACATATTTTCTCATCTGAACAGCTGCCTCTCAGCAACCTATATGACCACATTGTTTCAGTCTTTGCACCTTTGCTGAAAGGTTTCCGGAATCCACTTCCACAAGCAAACTCAAAAATGTATTCATGAGTTTTGGGATATTTCAGATCCAAAGCATAGGGTCAGTGCTAGCAGGAAGCAACAGGCTCTGCTGAGATCCCCAAGATGGTTGAGTACAGTGGAACCTTCAATGACGATCCCAACATCATTGACCTGTCCACTTTTATTCCGGAACAGGTACACAGCCATCACCTGTGCATCACATTGTAAAAGGAAACTGGTTAGAACAGGCAGGCAGGATGTCACCAAAATAGAACAAATCCATTATCATAACAACTAAATCAATCAGTTGTACAAAGATTGTATAGTAAGTTGAGTATTCTTTTAATTAACTTTGGGTCGATTATTTCTGTTATATGCTTAATTTGTTCGAATGTTGGTAAATAAAAAAACATGCAAATAATAGTATCTAGGTCGATACAAATATATAAATAAAGCTTGAATAAACAAGTGACCAGCGCTCTGTGCAGCAGTAGGGTAAATGGGCATTAAACTGTATAAAATAAAAACAGTTATGGTTCAGTTTGCTTTCTATAGTATTTAGATTACACTTTCAAAAATCAACATCAGGCACACCAGTAATGTCTAATTTTCAGTGGACAGCTAGAGCTACATAATGGCTGTGTATTTCTAATCACAACAGTTTAATAAGGGTTCTTTCATTGGTTAAAGAACAAAGAAAATACACTGATGCATTAGCAGAAGCAATAATTTCAACTTTACACATTAATTGTAGGGAGAAGCCTGAAATCCATATATTGGACTCACCTCAAACTCTTTGATCATCTTCACCAAGGTGATTGATGATTGATCACTGATGATTGATCGGATGACTTCTATGGTTTTCTGAATGGAAATTCCGCTCTGTTAAGGAGAAAATGTATTCTTTAATGACTAGATACCTATTCACTCAGTGCACATTATGGCCTGGAGAAATATTAAAGCGCTCATATTATGCTCATTTCCAGGTTCATAATTGTATTTAGATGGAACACTTCTGTTCCATCTTTGTTGGGAGTCGCACATGCGCAGTACCTAGGTAAGGACTAGGGTTGGGCATCGAGAACCGATTCCTAATCGGAATCGTTTCAAAAATTACGATTCCATCGGAATCGTTTCTGTATTGGAATCGTTTTGGAATCGTTTGGAGGATTTGGTTTCAAATCCGATCATCACTTCCCAATTTAACATGTGCAAGTTTTGGTTTCCGTAGTGGCCAGGTGCTTGTTGTGTTGCAGCCATGGAGCACAGTAAGCGGCGCTCTAGTGTGGCTTTATTTTACGTTGAAAAAGCTGTAAAACTGCAAACCACCATTGAATCAAAATAAAACTTTCCTCTTATTTGTGAAAAAAGGCATGTGACCCGTTTCAACTCCACCCCTCAAAGAATCGGAATCGAGAATCGATAAGAACCGGAATCGAAAGGAAGAATCGGAATTGGAATCAGAATCGTTAAAATCCAAACGATGCCCAACCCTAGTAAGGACTACTAGCCAGTCAGAAGCAGAGTATGACGGTGTGCCCTGAAGTACCTAGGTAAGGACTACTAGCCAGTCAGAAGCAGATTATGAGGGCGTGCCCTGACAGTACCTAGGTAAGGACTACTAGCCAGTCAGAAGCAGATTATGAGGGCGTGCCCTGACAGTACCTAGGTAAGGACTACTAGCCAGTCAGAAGCAGATTATGAGGGCGTGCCCTGACAGTACCTAGGTAAGGAGGACTACTAAACAGTCAGAAGCAGAGTAGGAGGGCGTGCCCTGACAGTACCTAGGTAAGGACTACTAGCCAGTCAGAAGCATAGTATGAGGGTGTGCCACGCAAGCAGCTAGGTGATCATTATAACGTGTGTTACAAAGTGACAGTTTGTCTCTAAAGGAAAGGCTGGACTACAATAGAGCAGTTTGTGAACAGTGTTTTCTGTTGGAGATGGTAACTCCATTTGGCGGGGGGGGGGACTTTGGGCTTTTTCACTGTGTAAACCTATAACATGAACAAAAAAAAATAAAGGAAAAGGGGGAAAAGCCAAGAAGCATAATATGAGCACTTTAAAGTGCCCATATTATGAAAAAAACACTTTTTCTGGTATTTGGGGTGTTCTTTTGTGTTTCTGGTGCTTCCACACACATACAAACTTTGAAAAAAATCCATCCATGTTTTGAGTGAGATACGGTTTCTGAATGTGTCCTGCCTTCAGTCTCCTAGTGAGCTGTTCAAAATCGGCTCGGACTGTGACGTCACAATCCGAAATGAGCTGGCTAACCGCAACCGTTAGCTCGTAGCGTTAGCATTAGCATGCTAACGCTAATGCTAACACTAGCATGGTACCTCGTTCTCAATAGCAAAGCACTGCTACAACACACAAAAGTTCACAATAATCTACAAAGAACTACTTACATGTGCGCCCTCATTTAGAAGTCTCCCAGCTGATCCTGCCTTGTAACTGACTGAAGTTGGAGAAACAGCCTGTCTTTTACTTCTATGGAGCTAGCTAGCTGACATGATCTACATCTGAGCTACTGAGCATGTGCGAGTGCAATCAAAGATAGTACAGAAGAAAAAGAAGAAAAGAGGTCTCACTCTGTAGCTAAAACAGAAACCAGGTGAAAAGAGGAGCTGCAGCAGTGAGAGAGAGCTGTGCAGTACAACAACAATATGGTGTTTTTTGAAAATTAAACCATGTAAACCTATTCTGGTACAACCTTAAAATACAATTATGAACCTGAAAATGAGTATAATATGGGCGCTTTAATGACAAGACAGGTGGGGGAAAGCAGCAGCTAAACAGAGGAGTATACTGAAATACCTGTAGGAGAGTATTCATTTCTGCACGATGTCTCTCTCTGGAAAGGAGTTTAGGGGAATGAAGGTCCAAAATTGACATGAATTTTGCCTCAAGATTTACAGTGGTGATTTGTTGAACCTCTGCGTTGACCTTTAAAAAAATAAAAAAATATAGACAAAAAACAGAGATTGTGATAATTTAACTGGCTTAACACATAAGTTACAATACATTACCCTCTTATATTTAGAAAAAAAAAAAGACCATCAGAACCAAGAGCTGTACTAGAGCAGTGGTTCCCAACCTTTTTTCCTTGGCGCCCCCCCTATTCATGTCTAAGAAAAGCTGAGCCCCCCCCCCACGCGAAACCGAAGTTGAGGTAACTCTCAAGATAGAGCCTTACTTTATTTTTTGATACAGAGGAGTTATCAGCACTGTTATGTGTCTCCGCCATGTTTCATTCATAAAATAGTGATGCCGTAGCGGCAGGAAAAACGAGAAATATATACTCATACAACTTTGTATAATTATATACTAGTGCCTAGAAATCTAACTCCCCTAGTGGCAGCAAATATTTGGAAGCAGGGGGTTAGGCACCTCGGAGCAGCTGCAAAATTGGAGGAACACATTGTGTATAGAGTCGGGTGGGGGGGCAGTTGCGGGAAAGGACCTGAAACTTGGTAGCTTTTTTTGAGAAAAGAACAAAGACGGACAGAAATCATTTAAAAATCAGAGTTGCAGGATACAGCAAAGTTAACTATCAACTAGCTCCGCTACCTCCGTGCTTGCCTGTTGGGCGCTACCTATGCGTGCAGAGGAAAGACAACCGTTTATCCGCCCCGGCGAGCCCCCAATGGTAGTCAACACAATTGATGTGGGTCTGGCTTGCGCAATACTAGTGTATTATCATAATTTGTTTAACATGTGCAATTTTCTTTTCCCTCAACCCAAAACAGATAAAGACTCCCCCCATCTTTGCCACCTGGGGTGCCCGGCACGTACTAGAGGATTGCAAAGACAACAACTAAATCCTGACAACCGTTCATCAACAGTGCAGTTATTGTGTCAAATTCTCACTAAATTTGAAATACTGAGATGATATGTGCAGATAAACTGAAGCTGTCCACCAAGTCATCTCTACATTTATCAGAGACGTTATAAATGTTTTCTAACTTAAGCAAGAAATACATCCAACTCCACATCAAATGCAAACTGTCTGTCATGCTGTCGAACACTGGTAGAAATCAGAGTTTTACAATAACATCAGCTTTTAAGTCTTACAAAGTAGGATTGGTGCTTCGGCTTGTATGTGTAGCATACGTCCCATATATGTTAGTTTTGAACTCACAACCATCAAACACACACTCTATTGTTCTAGTCTTTCAGATGAGTTAATGTTGAAAATAATCCTTGGTAATTCGGAAAACATAAGTCCCAAATTTAATTAAAAGCTTTGACATCTTGTATTCAGTTTCCACTGATCTGTGTGTATGTAAGCACCCCAAGTTTTAAAAGAACATGGACAGTTCACACGAATACAAGGAAGAAAATGTCCACGACCTAAATCTCTGTTCAGTTGGTAGTGTTTAATAAATCCACCCTTTGATGATGTGACAAATCAGAGCTTACACTGCCATCCCATGAGCTGTTACCTTAAAGAGAATAAATGCGGGAGCTCATCTAGTGGCGTCTGTGAGGCTCAGTCCTACGCTGTGACCTAAGTTCAAATATGGCCTGCTGTCCTTCCTGGTGTCCCCTCTTTCTCACACCCTTCTGTCGTCAGTTTCTCTGTCAAGTTAAGCATATATCCAAAAAAGAGATATAAACCTTTATTGATAGAAGTGATAGACTATAGACAATTACCCCATTTACCCACAAAAGAAAAAAAAATAGTAACTTACCTCATTTTTTCTTTCATCTGAAAATTTTATATTTACCAAATAAAAAATTAACTAGATGACTTAAGAACAACCACAAGATATCAACAATTAATGAATACTGCTCTTCTGCCAGACAAAATTCCCTATGAGTAAAAAATGGATGGATATAAGGCACATCCTTCAGTACAAAGAAAAACAACAATGCAAAACATACAAACTTATGTCCTTTTAGGGCTAAATATTAAATCAAATATTTCTTCTTCTATTATATTATATATTATATTAATTACATTGTTACTAATTTATTCTACTGTATTCTTAAACTTTGGAAAAGTTAACTTCAGTGATAGCAATAAAGCATATTTAATAAAAAAATGAGAACAAGTGGAAGACTTGCAGCGGTTTAGAGAAGGTGAAGCTGTACACTGAAACTAAAGTCTGCTATTGTACAATCACTCAACATGCGTGGTACCATGAATGTAATTCATTAACACTACATTTATGTCATTTCCCACAGCAAAGCCTCCCACCTTAACTACTGATGCCGACCCGTCACGGCCGCGTGCGCCGTTAAACGCTGCCATCGGCGTCTGCGGTAATTATCGCGGCCCCTCCGCGCTTTTGACCACTGGGGGGCTGTCCCTGTGAGACCCCCCCCATGACTGAACGCAGTCTTACTAACGTTTTCACTGTCTTTGTGGTATAACCCTGTCTCTGATTTTAAAGAAAGTAAAAAGAAACATTAGCCTCGACAACTAGTTGGGCCTAACATCACGTTCAATGAAGTACTTGAGCAAGTAAAAAATTTTGTACTTTTAACTAGACCACAAGGTGCAAATGTGTGTAGTTATACAAGTTAGAACTAATGTAGACTGTATAATATCAATGTGGCTAATGTAGCTAAGCAGCTGTAGCTAGCTTCAAGAAAATGCATACTGAACAACTACTAAGCTAGCTAAAGTGTGCTAACAATCAAATTAGCTTTGGCAAAGAAACTTACACAGTAATGTTGGTATAAGTGCTGTAACTGATATATGTAACTTATTATTGTGTTAAATGTACTTACTTGAGGTATTGTCGGTGGAGTAAACCGTGGAGTAGCTGAGCCCACCATGCCACATCCTGTGGCTCTCTGAGCCAGAACCGTTAGGAAATGACGTCACGTCCTACCCACTTACTCGTTCTTTTAAGTTGTTTAGTAAAGTTTCCAAAAATATTAAGTTGAGTTGTCTAATAATTGTAGTTCTTAAAACTAATTGCTATTCATAGTGTATTCTTAAAAATATTGTTGAAAAATACAAAGATTGCTGTTTGAGATTCACTCATGGATTTTGATACAGTTAACCCAAATGCTCATCATAATGAAGGTCAGTATTTTTTTTAAGCAAGAATACCTTTTTTTAACTCTTACATTTACAAGTCCCTTTAATTATTTTTTAGAGTGTAGTTATTAATCCAGTTAGGAAGTAATATAGTAATATAACAAGTACAATAACTAATTTATTTTGATAATAAGTAATATGTGAGGTAATATTACTGTTTTACGTATTAATAACTAACAAGAAACTTATTCCACTTCCTGAGAAAGTTTTCTAACACTGGTCACAAACACACTGAACTGAGGTGAAGATTCTTTTCTTAACAACACAGAGAAACAATAATGAAAGAAAATGCATTTCCTACAGAAAATGCATGCAAATGCTGAATAGCTAAATTGGTAAAGCTAAACTGGATTAATAGCTTAAATCCATAAGAAGAACGTGAAATAGTGAGGATGGTTGGAAGAGTATGAATGGTTTTAATTAACATCATTAAAAAGTTGAATAACACCACTAATGTATAAAAGATGTGGAATATTTAAAGGTTTTTTTGAAAACGATGCCAAAACGATGTAAAACATTGTGAGGTCTAAATTTATTTTCTAACTGAAATTATGAATAAGTATGGAAGACTTACAAATGCTGTGACAAACATTGGTGAAAATGCAGAAATATGAAACAAATTGTTTGAAAAATCTCAAAAGCATTACACTGCACTGCTGAAAAACTTGGAAGTTGGAATGTAAAATTGTCAGTTGGAAGCTGAACTGCATTACCTTAATAGGGTAAGAACTGAAATACATTGCTAGAAAAGCTGGAAGCTAATCTGTAATACTGTCAAAAGTGGAAGTTCAAATAAATTGAGTGAAAAGGCTGAAAGTATAAATACTTTATATTATTATCAGACATATCTATTGCATAGAACAAACAAGCATGACCCTACAGAGCAGAGAGGTGAATATATTACCTGAAAAGAAGCGGGCTATATACATGAAATCACAAATTAACCTGTGTGTGTATGTGTCTGTCTGTCTGTCTGTCTGTGTGTGTGTGTGTGTGTGTGTGTGTGTGTGTGTGTGTGTGTGTGTGTGTGTGTGTGTGTGTGTGTGTGTGTGTGTGTGACAAAAGTGTCTGACAACATTATTGATCTCAGGAAGTGATTTTATGTCGAAGACAGCGGTGTGGAGAGTGGAACGCCACTCGAGAAAAAGGCCTTCAGGATGTCTGTTGTTTCGGAGTAGGCTACAGAAATCATAGGCTCCTGTTATCTAAAGGTTTGTCAGTGCCATGGCTCAATATTTACAAGATTTAGAAAATATGGATGAGGTCGTTATAATTGGATGGCCGGGAGGGGGAAATCCTCTGACGTGGTAACACAGCATTGTGTCCGAGGTATATCACTGGACACATCCAGACCACAGATATCTGGCAGCAACAGGTCCCACTCCTGAAAACATATTATTTGGGCACATAGGGGCACAGCACCCACGGGAGCACTACAATATCCTGAGCCCGGCAGTCCTGCAGCCGCTGCTTCACCCTTCTCCTCTCTCTCTCTCTCTCTCTCTCTCTCTCTCTCTCTCTCTCTCTCTCTCTCTCTCTCTCTCTTTGTCCGTAACGTTGTACTCTGGCTCAAGTCAATAAAGGTGGCCATCCAATTATAACGACCTCATCCACATTGTCAAAACCATTTAAATATTGAGCCATGGCACTGACACACCTTTAGATAACAGGAGCCTATGATTTCTGTAGCCTACTCCGAAACAACAGACATTCTGAATGTCTTTTTCTCGAGTTGCATTCAACTCTCCACACTGCTGTCTTCGGACAAAAAATAACGTCCTGAGATCAATAATGTTGTCAGACACTTTTAGTAACAATCTGAGCCTGTCAGTAGCAAAATAAAATCACTTTTAGTGCATAAAAAGCAAGACTGCACAATTGCCCCATTAGGTGACATTGAAGCTCTTTTCACTCTGGCCCATCATTGCTATTCCGCTCAATACTGGACCAAATTCAAAGATTTTTGGTCACATAAGTCTATTGGACGCAAATGCATGGGGAAAAGGGGTCCAGGTTGAAAAAGGTAGTTTAAATATGTAAAAAGAATTCTAATGTATATTAAGCAATTAAAGAAGTTCAAATGGGAGTTTTACAGCAAGGACTTAAATGAGCTTGAGTGTACTCAAAAGAAGTCAAGGTTTCCTTAAAGTGTCTTTGTAGGAATAAGGATAAAACATCAGATGAGGTCTAAAGCCTGAAGAGTTTTATTTACAGATTTTATCTATAATAGCTTTTATTTAGGGTTAGCCCTGTGTTTGTCTGTGTGTCTGTGTGTGTGTGTGTGTGTGTGTGTGTGTGAAATGTTCTGTTAATGCTCATATTACTGTCTGTAGTTGCAATTTGACTGTGGCAAAAATGCTGCATCATGCTTAATAATCAGTGGCCATGTCTGTAAACACAGCGGAGATCCCTTTGATCTTTGTAATCAGCTAACGACCGTATCACCTGCTGTTAGACTGCTCCCATTAACGGACACTGAGAGCGACGTGTGAAATGAAGGCTCAGACAGCCTAAAGTTCAGGTGGCATCAGTGAAATGACCTCATCCTGAGCACCACAAGGCCTTTGCGAACGAATTGGTATATAATTTGTGTAAATAAAAATAAACCATGAGTCTGAAATTGCAGATTCGTTTGGCCCCATAACTCCCACACCGTACTGCCGACAGTCAAAAACCATATATCGACGCGTTCACTGGATCCAACTGAATCACGTGGTATAGGCCACGCCCATTTCCCCCTAGACTTTTATGCGTGAAAAATCTCAATTTATCAAAAACCTACTTTTTCGAACTCCTTTTAGACCGTGCGACCGATCTGGACGAAACTTGGAACCTAGCATCTCCAGACTGACCTGACAAAAATTTATGGAAAGAATGTTTATACGATAAAAATTGCGCATATATTGTACAAACAAATTTGTGTAGCTAACTATGAAAACACCAACTTTGCCATATCTCAGCCAAAATAAATGCTATCAACCCCAATCTTTATATTATTCTTTGCCATGACCCTTTGGAGGTACCCCATGCGTTCTTCGAAAATTGGTCACTAGGGGGCGCTACAACTACAAAAAGTTTATATCTCATGAACGGCACATCTGATTTATACGAAATTTGATGGGTACCATCTGGGGCCAATCCTGAGGCCATCCCTAGAATGGAGTACCGAGGGGTCAAAGTCGGCGTGGCCTATGGGACCCAATGTGACCCAACTCTAGATTCACCACTTACACTAATGTGAACAACTTTAAATTTACAGGGTAGATGGACAATGGGCCATGGATCACACCTACTAAAAATTACACATGTGGACCACTAGGTGGCGCTATAATGGTTTTTTTGTCATTAACTCCCACAATACACATCACACATTAGAAATTCTTACATCCACGTGTTCCTTGAATCAAGCTGAATTGCCTGATATAGGCCAACACCATTTCCGCGCAAACATTTTTTCGCAGTGTCGCGCAACGTGCAAAACCAACTTTTTCGAAGTCGTCCTAGGCCGTGCAACCGATCTGCACGAAACCTGGTAGTTAGCATCTCCAGATGGACCTGACAAAAAGTTATGGAAATCATTTTGCTACGCTAAAGTATGCCAATTTGACAACCAAACAAATTGTCCTAGCTAGCTACCACACACGTATCATATCATATCTCGGTTAAAGTTAAAGTTATCACCAAATGACTCGAGATCCTTGTTCAACATTCCCGTACGATGCTCTGTACCAAATGTGGCGAAGATCGGCCTTTAGGGGGCGCTATAAGCAACGTTTATTTGTTTTGCCCAATAACTCAATGCATTTAAATGGGAAATTTGCAATTGCAATATCTCTGCCACAGTAAAAGCAATCAACACAAAATTTGTGGTGCTCGTTCGGCATGGCGTTCTGAGGCGCTGTACCAAATTTGGCAAAGATCGGCCATTAGAGGGGCTTTGTCTTCTTAGCCCTTACACAAGGTTTTGCATCCAGCCTAGATGTCCAGAGTTTTTCGGATCTTTGTGAAATTAATCCATACTGTTACAACCAAGATTTATACACTGTGTGTAAGAAATGTTAATAGTTTGTCCATTATGAGTTACAGTGTTCAATATGTTTATTTTTGCACTGGATGACTCAAAATATATAGAACTGTAGATGTGTTGCTCGTTGGGCATGCCGCTCTGAGGATTTGTACCAAATTTGGCAAAGATTGGCCATTAGTGGGCGCTGTAATCAACATATAAGTGTTTTGCCCTGTTAATCAATGTTAATGGAATATTTTCAATGGGAATGTATCAAAGACCTTGCAGCTCACACTTCTCAATATTTACTGATGTTTACCTCCTACCGTTACGTTTTGGTTTTCGCTTTCACGTGCTCCCCTGGTGTTCTACAATGACCAAACTTCTTTACCCACCTGACAAAGTTTCTACAACCTTCACAGTGGACAAAGGTAACTCTTTTTTCCCACTTTTTCAATCCAAAATCAACACCATTCATATACCCTGATACCGTGCAATTAAACATTACAGTTGGTGCTAAGTGGAGAGTCTGTCATAGTGTGATTGGTTATGTCGGTGGCATTGATTCTTAATTTCCCACGAAGGTGATCGTGGTTACGTGTCAGTTAAACTTCTCATCTCCAATCCTATCTGTATTTGTGAGAAGTGGCGCTGTCCTGAGTTGAAAACCTACTTTACGGCTTTATTATCGAGTTAATAGGCGCGTGTGTTCGTGTCGGCCGCTGTCCATTTCCTAAGGTTTTGAAATGCAAACAACTTTTGACTACTTTTTTTTTTTAAACAACGTGCGCCTGTGAGCACCCACGGAGGAAAACATCAATCGGCGCCTATGACACCATTTACCACAACCTGACCACCTCCCCTGCTCTTTCAACCACCACACCTGCCGGTAGCTCCACCCTCTCAGTCACTCTCTCATTTCTCTCTGCTGTCCCCTGTGGTCAGGGGGGTTAAGAAGTTTGTTTATAGCAGAGAATTGTTAAAAGTAGTCTGTATATGCATGGAGATGAACTGTTAACCACTACATTTGCAACGGCAGAGTACCGCAGACCTCGTGCATCAAACCTCTCGATATTCACCACCGTTTGCCCCCCCTACGTAATGCTTCGGGGCCGCATTGGCGCAGCTTCGCGGGTCATCGGGGGCGACTGGCGCGGCTCCCCGGGGCGTCGCGGACGGCCGGCATCGGAGGCGAATTGCATCGAAGGCGAATGGCATCGGAGGCGAATGGCACCGGAGGCTTGGGCCCCGTCATAACTGCTTGCAGTTCTAGTTATTATTATTTTTCTTCTTCCGTACTTTTTTGTCTTCAACTACTTCAGCATACTTTCAGCTAGAAAAAAAAGTATTATATATATTATATTAAATTAATAATACAAATAAATGCATGTACATGTGAAAACAATATGAATAATTCCTATTTGAAAAGCAGTTCCTGATTACAATCATTTAGACAAAATGGTTAAAATGATGAAACCAAAAACCAGCTTCAACATTTAAAGATTAAAATCCTCTGATTTGACCTGCAGCAGGAATAAAGTCTGTTCCTCCTCACAATGCTGATCTGCTCTTAATGCAAACACTTCCTGTGTCTCCTTCACAATAAAAGCTTTGCAGACCCATTTCTAACATGACATGTTGGAACTAGGGCTGTAACGATATGTGTTATGAAACTGAAATCGCGACACTCAGATCCACAAACCTGTGTCGCGGAGTAAGAAGGCAGAATCGCGACACACCCCTTACAACTCCCAGAGTCATCCTTCCCGTCTAGATCCAATGCTACCACATCTTTAAATTACTTATCCCCCTTTTGTTGGGTGAATTTAGCTAATTGTAAAGACTGCTAAGAGCGAGGGGGGTGGGGTCACTGGTAACGCTAACGAAGGTGTAACTTTACAAATGGCCGCTGTTCTGACTCGGGTGCCTGGGTCTGTTTCCTGAAGGTTCAGAAAACTGCTGTTAGTGTCCTTAGCACCGGAGTAAAGTGCTGACTGGGTTTGGATTGTTGCTGGCTGGCTGCTAGCTGGCTGCTAGCTGGCTGGGGGCTGACTGTGGATGTGTCCCGGGGGCTGTTGTCAGCTCTCATCCCGACTGAAGCCTTGCAGCGGAGAGGGAGTCAGACAGACAGGGGTGTGCTAGCTGGATAAATTGCCATTAGATTAGTCGTCTATACATTACTGATGAATTTGTGGGTTAGTCCAGAATTAACCTTGGTCAAAACAATCAAACTAAAAATAACTGAGTGTGTTGAACGATGTTGTAATCTTATGTTATCCACCAAGAATTAGCTACCGTTATAGACCAAGCATTAGCATTAGCTACTACCTTTACTGTAGGCACCAAAGCACTTTTCCTCTTAGGTCCCCCTACAGGTTGGAAGCGGAATTGTCCATTACCGTTACCATTACCACTATTATTATGTCTTATTCGAATGAGTTAATGAACCACTGAAACAATTTTGGAAACATTATTTTAAGGTACAAAAGAATCTTTGGTGTTGGATCGATCGATATTGAAATCAATCAATATCAATAAATAAGGTCTCTGTTGTATTACTGTGTTGCAAAGTGGCACGATGCCATGTGGCAGAAAAAAAACTTGTATTATGTTTATAACTCCTCAAACAAACAAAAAGGACATAAAAGAAGAGACATTCATGTTAATATGAACATTAAAGAAACACATCATGGAGCTGTAATATGATTCTGCTTAATAATTTGGACTGGTTCACCTCAGCAGACACATTCAACAGCAGACAGGTTTTTGTATCACTCAGTTTCACTGTGGGAGGATGGTGGTCTTACAACTATTACTTGATCATTGGCTCTGGAACTAAACTGTTTGTATCAGGTAAGAATAAACATTTATTTCCTTCAGTTGTTTTATTGATCAAGTTGAAAATGTGTTTTAATGAGTTTCTGCTGTTTCAGGCTTCACATGTTAGTTTTTTCATCATTAGAAGAGAATTCTTGCAGCCATGCAGCTATTGTTACATAAAAAAGGTTCATAGTTCCTGAAAACATGTTTAAATCTCACTGCACAACTCCAGTTATTCTTTATTTCTGCAGGAGATTAATCTGATTTATATAGACAAAGTTTAATGAAATGTTAGAAACATACAGTATTTGATCTTCTCAGTTAATCAGCAATAAGATAATATATGATGTTAAACATATTCTAATATATGTCAGTAAATGTGTTTTGTAAAGTGTATTTAATTACATTGTTTAGGATAATGAATGAATCCCTTTTTAAAGTTATTGTATTTTATATGAATATACATTTGTCTTTTAGTGGAAGATATATTTATACATGAAGAACTGATATTTCAATAAATATAATAAACATGATACAGCACAAATATATGTATATAAATGTATTTATTTAATGACTATATTTCTTATTCTAGTAATGATAATGACAAATGTTTTTTATTTAAAGATGAACATTTAGTTTATTATACTATATATATTAACTCTAATATAACAGAACACTTTTTCTTTGTGTAAAAGTAAATTCTATGATGATTATTCTTATTTTTAAATGTTAATTTCCCCTTAAGGGATTAAGATAAGAAGTCCTTTTGTTATGTAGCAGTTTTTTACATTTCATATATCATAAAAATCATTTAGGTTTCAACGTTAAACATTTTCTTGCTGTAAAAACTAATTCTACTTGTCTGAAGTCAAGCTTTACTCGCTCCTATTAAACGTTTTTTTTTTTATTAATGGTTATCAGATAACGATAAAGACTCAAGTCAACTGTTATATTTATTTTCTTTATTTAAAATGTATTAACCCTTGTGTTGTCCTCCCGGCTAAAAACATGTTGACAAAAGTCTGCTTCCGGCACTTATTGTTGAAGTTTTCTTTCGCTTATTGTTGCTTTTTTTAAGTTGTTGTTTTTTCAAAGTTTTTGTTGCTTTTTTGACATTGTGTGCTTTTTTCAACGTTTTTGTTTTTCAAAGTTTTTAACCCTTTTTTGGTCATTTTTGTTACTTTTATGTCTGACCCTTTTTCCCACTACTACCAACTCATTCAATGAGTTTTACACTTATTCTTATTATTTTTTGTTTAAAAAGCAGAAATATGCTATAAATTTAATAAAACACCCAGAATTAATTGAAAGTAGTGCACTGGTCCTTTATTTTCCTTGAGAAGAGTGTTAAATGGAACCATCCATTTTGGTTGAAAGAAACCCAAATTTCGGAAATAGATATTTTTTGAAAATGGGTCAAATTTGACCCAAAGACAACAGCAGGGTTAACACATCATGGACAGTGTCATAGATGAGTTAAAATGAGGTTTTTATTAAACGATCAAATCTTATTGCAATAATAAACTTACCGGAGAGATGCATACATTTAAAAAAATAAATAAAAGACTTACTTTTTTTGTTGTTGCTGTTATATTAACTTGCCCAATGTAGGTTTTACTTGCCCCGGGCCATTGAGGAACCCTCAATATTGGACATTTTATTGTAGTTGTGTATAAATGTTAACATTGCTGTTAAAAAATATATGACATTCATTATAAATTGTGTAGTTTAATATGTTTTAGAATATATATGATATAGATTGTAATAATAAAAAAAATTGCTAAAGTATTGAATGTGAAGGTAAATGTTAGTTATTATAATATAGACATAAATTGTTTATTATATGAAGGAAAATGTCATCAGTATATTACATAAGTAATAATAATTTTGGTAAATTGACTTTGTATATTGACGTCAAGAATTGCCAAATCCATAATTGTCTTTAGTCCCCATATAACCCGTGCTGACATGAGATGATGTGTGTGTTTCATATGAAGGTGAATCCAGTATATGTAGTGAACTTTGTGCTGTATTGATGAGTAGTTTAGTGATCAGAGTCCATGTAGTTTGCAGGATCAGACTGAATGCAGTGCTGTAAGCTGCTGGTGACTGTGTGAATGTGTGTCTGTGCTGCTTGTTGCTGCTGTCAAACTTCAGATGAGCCGGTAGTGAAGCCCGTGGTGAGCGTGTACCCAGCAGCATCCAGAGCCCACCTGGAGGGGAAGAGCGCCCTGGCATGTCTGGCCTCAGCCATGTTTCCTTCTCTGGTTCAGTTCTCCTGGAAAAGACGAAAGGAGAATGGTCCTCTGGAGGAGCTGCCCCCTGCTGAGAGAGAACAGCTGGAGATCAGAAAGTCGGGATGCACCGCCTCCATCTTGCTGATCCATCAGCAAGAGAAGAGCAAATATAAATACCGCTGCTACGTCCAGCACGAGGGGGGAACAGTGGAGGCCGAAACACAACAAGGTAATGAAGGCTCGGTGATTGTGTTCAGCACTGACTACGTTTATCTGCACTTAATATTCCGGTATAATCTCTTATTCCGAAAAAGACTAAGATGTTTACATAGCTAAATAATGGAAGAGAATATTCCAGTAATATTACGGTTACATGCAGCCGTGCAAAATAGGATATTTTCAAAGTTTTCGTCCGGCGGTGGACTTGTTGGACCGCGCAAACACAGCCTCACACTTTCCTTCCTTCCTCCATATCTACCGCTGCCTTGCAAACTATTGCTTTTGGTACACCAATAATAGCAATAGTTGCATTTTTTGGCATGAGCGAAGCAGGCAATCGCCTGGGGCGGCATTTTTCCATTGACACATGGGGGGCGGCAAGAGCACTTAAAAAATACTCTGCGCCGTAAAGCAGTTTTCTATTATCTATAATTTCAACTCAACACTACTCACTGCTTTTCTGTTTCAGAGGTTTCTACTCTTCCACCATCACCACCATCTCTTCCACCAGCAACTTCTGTCCCGTCTCAGTACCTCAGTACAGTGGAGGCCCAAACAGTGGAGGCCCAAACAGAACAAGGTAATGAAGATTTGGTGACTGTGTTCAGCAGTGATTTAGCTTCATGTAGAGACTCTGTCAAAGAGAGCAGAGGACTGACATTTCTGACTGCAACTCCAAACGTTTCACTTCTTTTCTGTTTCAGAGGTTTCTACTCTTCCACCATTACCACCATCACTTCCACCAGCAGCTTCTGTCCCGTCTCAGTACCAAGTGAAGTTGTTCTGTCTGCTGTACACCCAGCTGATAGTGAAGAGTCTGGTGTACTGCTGTGGACTCTCTCTGCTGATGATCCTCAGAAACAAGGGACCGTCCACCAACTGAACACATGCTGACTGTTTTCTGCTCGACTTTTCTCTCCAACAAATCTCATAAATTCATCTAATTTATTACTTTGATCAGTAATAACATCAATTATGACGTGTTGTAGTTGTCATCCTAAACATACTTATATATATATATATTTCTGAAGTTACTAAGTGTGAATTCTGTGTACTGTTATTTTAATACTATTTGATACTGATTATTTCTATTAAATTGATTATTTTCTTTAAATTGTGACTTGTATATTGATAGAAAATGTATGTGAATTATCAGCTGTCTGGTACATATTTTATAGTGTATAGTATTTTCTTTTGTTCTTGTTTCTTTTTAATACATTATGCAAATCTTTGTCAAATTCTTTCATTGTTACGTTCTCAATAAACTGAAAAATCTAAAGTTTCTATCTTTTATAAGAACACTCATTTTTATGAATTTGATTTAAATGATCAGAAACAGAAACAACGTCATTGGCCGTGTATGCTGACACCTGCAAGTGATTTGGAAGATATGAATATAAGCAAACAGCTAAACAAAGATGAAACATATATACACACAGCTGTTATATATAAGTCAATAGTCAATATTATCCTTTCCCACACATTCCCAATATGTGGTATTGTGTTGTTGAAGTATTTTCTGCTTCATTAGATATCGATAGAGAGAAACAGGAAAGGCAGGGTAGAGAGGGGATGACATGCAGTAAAAGGAATGGAACCCAGGACTCTTGATACATGGTTCCGCATTTTACAAGGAGAGCAACCGGGACCCCCCCATTAGTTGTATCATGTTAACATGATAACATGGACGCTCTAGTTGGGCTTGAAGATGAGATGTAGATGTTTTTTGAGGGGGTGAAACAACAAGATGACTTCTTTGTCTTTGTGGTTTTTGTTTTGTCGCTCTGATCAATGATAACGGATGTACCGCTTATTGTTGTAAATACTGCGGTCGAGTTAAATACCGTAGAATCATAAAGTATTATAATAAACAATAATGATACATTACTACACATTCTTATACATAATTTCAGCTGTTTTGTGAATGTGCCTTTAGTAGTAAATTAATAATGATTCATGATTTAAGTCGAAAACATGACAAAACACTGGCAAATACATACGTCCTTTTCATTTTTGCTGAAAAAGAAGCATCAATTTGCTTTAATCTTAAAAATAAGCAGAAATATATTTTTTAAACATTGGATTTTTATCCAATTAGTTTTTATTATTAGTTTATCTAGGCCTTTGTTTTTTTATTCTCTAAATATTTTTGAATATAAGTTATTATATATGAGACATGTTTCTGAATACTGAGCGCTGAAATCAAACTCCAGTTCCTGGAATGATTCTTTAACCAGAGTGGATGGTTGTAACTGTCATTGTGTTGTTAATGTGAGAAAGGCTGCAGAGCAGAAACCCACACAGCCCGTCTGCTGCAGGAAAGGAAGTGGTGATTCGCTGTCAACAGTTTTTTATGATTTCTAATAACCACTGAGAACAGACTCATATCTGCTGCTGCTGTAAACACTCAGGAACTCCTCTTCCTCTCTGCAGCTGTGTGTCTTTTCTCTTGTGGTCTGGAAGCCTTTTCAAGCGTGGCCCTGTCGATCACATGTGACAAAGCAAAGATTACTTTCTTTATCAATTCATCTGCTGATTTGGTCTATAAACCATCAGAAAAAAAGAGAAAGATGTCTTTATGACTTAAAATATTCTGTTTATTCATTTTACTGTAAAACAAACAAAGTTGAGACTTTTTTTTGCATTTGTGCTTGAAAATAGTTGCAGATTAATTTTCTAGTTATTGACTAGTCAATTATTGGACCAAATATTGCTGCTGCTGCTGTCAGGAATTTTTGTGTATTTAATCTCTGTGCTTTCTTTGTCAAATGTCTGCTCATTGTCATTACGTGTGTCTTTTTATTACATTACATGTCATTTAGCTGACGCCACAGCAACTTCCAATTAAGTGCTTTCAACCCTGAAGGTGCAAACTCCAGACAACAAGTAGTAAGTGTAAGTACATTAGCTTTAAATAAGCAAAACTACAAAGAGACATGTGAAAGTGCAGCTTCAAGAAATAGGGTTATATATATATATATATACATAATTTTTTTCCCCTCTTCTCTTCTTTTCCTTCTTCATGTTTATTTTATTTTACTTTTTAGCTTTCGGCAGAAGATGCGTAGGCTTTGGGCCATCCTGAAGCCAATAGGGAGCTCATCCCACCATTTGGGAGCCAGGACAGCAAACAGTCAGAATTTCGTTGAATGATTAGTTCTCCGTCGCTGTGAGGGGGCAGCAAGCAGGTTGGCTGATGCAGAGCGGAGTGGGGGGGTTGGGGTATATGGTTTGACCATGTCCTGGATGATGTAAGCTGGGGCTGATCCCTTCGTGGCCCTGTATGTGAGTACTAGTGTCTTGAAGCGGTTCCGGATGCAGCTGGTCCAGTGAAGAGAGCGGAGGAGCAGTGTAGTGTGAGAGAACTTGTAATGTGGGTCTTTTCCTGCGACTGTAGTGTTGTTCCTAGTGTTTCTGGATTTTCTTTTAGTCAGTTTTAGACCTGCTTGCTTCAGAACACTTTTTGTTGCAGCCGTTTTAATGTAATAAACCTTGGAAACCTTACGCTGCCTCCTTGTCTTGAGGCCGGCTTCACGCTGCCTGTGTGGCGTGAGCGTGGCGTTTCTGCTGCGTGTCAGCTGTGTGGCGTTTACTATGTCTGTTCACACCAGAAAGGTGTCTGACGCGCTGCTGCTCCTGCTGCTAGCCTTGTCTGGACACATTGTTTTCCATTCATTTACTGCACTCAAGCAGTAGTATACTTCATGTTAAACATAAATATATACTGATCTGATTACAGCAAAGACAACGTCGGCAGTATTGACGGCAAAACAGGCTACAAAATATTTTGTTCTGTATGGACAGGTGCAATATTTGAAAATGGATACTCATTTATTATAATTTTTTTATATTACATTTATATTTGCATTTATGTCAAAACCTCGAGACTTTCAAACATCAACATGTCATTTATTAATATGTATTAGTGTCAAAATGACATATAAACATCTTTTTGTATTCTATTTTGCCTGGAAACGCTTCCAACACACAAATAGGTGTCCTACTTCTAGCATGCACGCGTTTTTGGTGCGGCTCGAGCCGCGCCTGAGACGTACGTGTCACGCAGGCAGTGTGCACGCTCTGGCCTGTTACCATGGGAACCCAAATAAAAACGGACACGCCGCGCAGCTGACACGCTCCCGCCACGCAGCCAGTGTGAAGCCAGCCTAAGTCTCTGCATTTTGGGTCCAAGCCTGCACAAATCCTGACACTAGGCCTCTTAAACACACTCCAAAATGGAGATACAAGACAAGAACATTTCTGTACTTACAGGTTCACTCTTTAAAATGTTCTGCATTTGAAGCCCTCTGGTGGCTGCAGAGACTCACTGCTTCAAACTACACGTCTTGTGTTTCTTTATTTGTGTTTTTCTTGTCTCTTTTTTGTTGTTTCTTGTATGCAGTGTTGGAGAAAATATTCTGATCCTTTACTGCAGTAAAAGTAATGTAAAAATACTCTGTTACAGTAAAAGTCCTGCATTGAAAATGTTCCTTCAGTAAAAGTCTGTAATATAATAAAAAATTAATTTTTCAATAGAACATTTTGTATAGCCTCAAAAAAGTTAACTAGATGATGATAAAGAGTAAATAGTGAGAGGTGTTGTTCAACTAGTGAGACGAGATGTCTAACTAGTGCTGACAAAGACTGAAATCGTTGAGGAAACTGATATCAAGAATATGAAATAAATGTCTGAGTGCATTTTTCATATTTTTACCCTTGGTGTTGAAATGGTACAAATGTGTTCTCTCTTTCATGTTGTACCCTTAAATTAGCCGAAATGTACAGTTCTGGCCTCATAAAAAACCAATATTGTACTGTTAGGGTAACATTTCAAAGAGTGAACCTGTAAGTACAGAAATGTTCTTGTCTTGTATCTCCATTTTGGAGAGTGTTTAAGAGGCCTAGTGTCAGGATTTGTGCAGGCTTGGACCCCAAAATGCAGAGAGTTAGGCTGGCTTCACACTGGCTGCGTGGCGTGAGCGTGTCAGCTGCGCGGCATGTTCGTTTTTATTTGGGCTCCCATGGTAACAGGCCAGAGCACCAAAAACGCGTGCATGCTAGAAGTAGGACACCTATTTGCGTGTTGGAAGCGTTTCCAGGCAAAATAGAATACAAAAAGATGTTTATATGTCATTATGACACTAATACATATTAATAAATGACATGTTGATGTTTGAAAGTCTCGAGGTTTTGACATAAATGCAAATATAAATGTAATATAAAAAAATTATAATAAATAAGTATCCATTTTCAAATATTGCACCTGTCCATACAGAACAAAATATTTTGTAGCCTATTTTGTCGTCAATACTGCCGACGTTGTCTTTGCTGTAATCAGATCAGTATATATTTATGTTTAACATGAAGTATACTACTGCTTGAGTGCAGTAAATGAATGGAAAACAATGTGTCCAGACAAGGCTAGCAGCAGGAGCAGCAGCGCGTCAGACACCTTTCTGGTGTGAACAGACATAGTAAACGCCACACAGCTGACCAGCGCGCAGAAGCACACAACGCTCACGCACACAGGCAGCGTGAAGCCGGCCTAAAGACAAGGAGGCAGCGTAAGGTTTCCAAGGTTTATTACATTAAAACGGCTGCAACAAAAAGTGTTCTGAAGCAAGCAGGTCTAAAACTGACTAAAAGAAAATCCAGAAACACTAGGAACAACACAACAGTCGCAGGAAAAGACCCACATTACAAGTTCTCTCACACTACACTGCTCCTCCGCTCTCTTCACTGGACCAGCTGCATCCGGAACCGCTTCAAGACACTAGTACTCACATACAGGGCCACGAAGGGATCAGCCCCAGCTTACATCATCCAGGACATGGTCAAACCATATACCCCAACCCCTTCTGGTTCCGAGGACCGAGGAGATATCAAATAAGAGACTTGGGATTCACCCTTACAGTAAAGGCTGTGTGTGTGAATAAGTTTGTTGTTGCAGACACTAAGGGGCAGCAGTGTGAAGGAAATGTTCTACTCAGTAACAACAGTAGTTTCATTCAGTTACTTTACTGCAGTAAAAGTACTGATACCACACAGTACAAATACTCTGTTACAGTAAAAGTCCTGCATTGAAAATGTTCCTTCAGTGAAAGTCTGTAAGTATCATCAGTAAAATGTAGTTTGAAATTTAAAATGTCCCCTGTGACTGTTTTAATATGATATATTAGATTATTAATACTCAGCATTAATGTAAAAGCAGGATTTTACTGTTGGAGTTGGTTGAGCTGGAGCTCATTCTGAACTTTTAACTGATGATTATTTTCATTCTGGATTCATCTGCTGATTATTTTCTTCATTAATTGATTGATTGGTTAGTAAAAATAGTGAGAAAAGTTCATCACAAATTACGCAGAGCCCAAAGTGACTCCTTCACAATGTTTGTTCTGTCAAACCAACAGTCCAGACCTCACAATTATTACTGATATATTAACATTATTAAACACTAAATTTCAGAAAACTCGTAATACAAAAACTAGTTTTCTTAATGTAGGTAATCAACTGGGGAGGTTTCATGGTGATATCTATTAGTTAAAATATTAACCCTGTGTGGCCGGGTTGGTTCGGTTGGTGGAGCAGGCGCGCATATATGTAGGGGTTTGCTCCTCGGCGCATCAGCCGCGGGTTCGGCTCTGACCTTTGCTGCATGTCATTCCCCTCTCTCTCCTCTTTCATGTCTTCATCTGTCCTGTGGAAGTAAAGGCCTAAAAGTGCCCAAAAAATAATCTTAAAAAAAAAATATTAACCCTGTAATCAAAATGTCAATATTTTTTAATCCTTATTTTAAAGTTTTTTTTCTAATACTCTGAGCCAGAAATCTCCACTTCTGTAGCACTTACATAAACCAAACTTTACACTTTCATTCCTATCTATATCCTTAAGTTTTTATTTTACACAGGGCTTTGTTCAGATATCATTCAGAGTCTGACTTATACAACATTGTAAGTACAGTATGCAAATTAACACATATTTAATAAGATTATTCCTTATTTGCAGTGCAGACATTAACCACTGGGACATCAGATCTGAAAACACTCAATGTGTTGTTTTTGAGTTGTTTGTCGTGTTTGTATGAGGACTTTCATCAAATCCAAGTGTAAACTGTAAAGTTCACCTTTGATGGCTAAAATCCCCATAAATAAAGTCCATGGACGTGACCTCCAGGTGGGTCATCATTGTTGCTCTCTGGGCTCAGTTAAACTGTGTGTGGGTAGAGGGCTCAGTGGAAAAAAAGGCTTCCAGACCACAAGAGAAAAGACACACAGCTGCAGAGAGGAAGAGGAGTTCCTGAGTGTTTACAGCAGCAGCAGATATGAGTCTGTTCTCAGTGGTTATTAGAAATCATAAAAAACTGTTGACAGCGAATCACCACTTCCTTTCCTGCAGCAGACGGGCTGTGTGGGTTTCTGCTCTGCAGCCTTTCTCACATTAACAACACAATGACAGTTACAACCATCCACTCTGGTTAAAGGATCATTCCAGGAACTGGAGTTTGATTTCAGCGCTCAGTACTCAGAAAAATGTCTCATATATAATAACTTATATTCAAAAATATTTAGTGAATAAAAACAAAAACATGAACAGCCATGTGCTGCAGACCTATAGACAAACAGAATAAAAATCCAATGTTATTGTTAAAAATATGTTTCTGCTCATTTTTAAGAAGAAAGCAAATTGATATTTCTTTTTCAGCAAAAATGAAAAGGTTGTATGTATTTGCCAGTGTTTTCTGATATTTTCAACTTAAATCATGAATAATTATTAATTTACTACTTAAGGCAAATTCACGAAACAGTTGAAATTATGTATAAGAATGTGTAGTAATGTATCATTATTGTTTATTATAATACATTATGATTCTACGGTATTTAACTCGACCGCAGTATTTACAACAATAAGCGGTACATCTGTTATCATTGATCAGAGCGACAAAACAAAAACCACAGAGACAAAGAAGTCATCTTGTTGTTTCACCCCCTCAAACAAACATCTGCATCTCATCTTCAAGCCCAACTAGAGCGTCCATGTTATCATGTTAACATGATACAACTAATGGGGGGGTCCCGGTTGCTCTCCTTGTAAAGTGCGGCACCATGTATCAAGAGTCCTGGGTTCCAATCCTTTTGCCGTATGTCATCCCCTCTCTACCCTGCCTTTCCTGTTTCTCTCTATCGATGTCCAATGAAGCAGAAAATACTTCAACAACACAATACCACATATTGGGAATGTGTGGGAGAGGATAATATTGACTACTGATTTATATATAACAGCTCTGTGTATATACAGTATGTTTTATCTTTCTTTAGCTGTTTGCTTATGTTCATATCTTCCAAATCACTTGTATGTTGACACCTACAAGACACACACATATATTTATATATATATATATATATATATATATATATATATATATATATATATATATATATATATATATATATATATATATATATATATATATAGTATATACACAGCCAATGATGTTGTTTCTGTTTCTGATCATTTAAATCCAATTCATAAAAATGAGGGTTCTCATAAAAAATAGAAACTTTATATTTTTTCAGTTTATTGAGAACGTAACAATAAAAGAATTTGATGGAGCTTTGCATAATGTAATAATAAGAAACAAGAACTAACCAAAATATTTTACACTATAAAATATCTACCAGACAGCTGATGATTCACATTAATTTTCTATCAATATACAAGTCCCAATTTAAAGGAGAAATAATCAGTATCAAATAGTATTAAAATAACACTACACAGAATACACCCTTAGTAACTTCAAAAATATATTTATATATGATTATGTTTAGGATGACAACTACAACACATCATCATTTATATTTGTCAATACTGATCAAAGTGATGAATTAGAAGAATTTATGAGATTTGATGGCGAGAAAAGGTGAGCAGAAAACAGTCAGCATGTGTTCAGCTGGTGGACGGTCCCTTGTTTCTGAGGATCATCAGCAGAGAGAGTCCACAGCAGTACACCAGACTCTTCACTATCAGCTGGGTGTACAGCAGACAGAACAACTTCACTTGGTACTGAGACAGTGGTGGAAGAGTAGAAACCTCTGCAACAGAAAAGCAGTGAATAGTGTGGACTTCAAGGTTTATCATAAGGTTATAAGGTGCTGCATTCAAGGCATTTGAGAGCTTAAAAACTGACTCAAAGACTTCACAAATCTAATGATTGTAGTTGGTTTAGCAAGTTTTGTCTTTAAGCTTTTTGAGTTTTTGTTTTAACTGCTCTAGCTTTTCCAATGTTTTAGATACAAATATGGTCATAGTCCAAAATTTTGTGAAATTGCAACACTGGAGTTGCAGTGAGAAATGTCAGTCCTCTGCTCACTTTGACACTGTCTCTACATTAAGCTAAATCACTGCTGAAAACAGTCACCAAGCCTTCATTACCTTGTTCAGTGTGGGCCTTCACATTTCCCCCCTCATGTTGGACATAGCAGCAGTATTTATATTTGCTGTTCTTTTGCTGATGGATCAGCAAAATGGAGGCGGTGCGTCCCAACTCTCTGATCTCCAGCTGCTCTCCCTCATCAGGGGGCAGCTCCTCCAGAGGACCATTCTCCTTTCGTCTTTTCCAGGAGAACTGGACCAGAGGAGGAAACATGGCTGAGGCCAGACACAGCAGGGAGCTCTTCCCCTCCAGGTGGGCTCTGGATGCTGCTGGGTACACGCTCACCACGGGCTTCACTACCGGCTCATCTGAAGTTTGACAGCAGCAACAAGCAGCACAGACACACATTCACACAGTCACCAGCAGCTTCCAGCACTGCATTCAGTCTGATCCTGGAAACTACATGGACTCTGATCACTAAACTACTCATCAATACAGCACAAAGTTCACTACATATACTGGATTCACCTTCATATGGAACACACACATCATCTCATGTCAGCACGTGTTATATGGGGACTAAAGACAGTTACATATATGGCAATTCTTGACGTCAATATACAAAGTCTATTTACCAAAATTATTATTACTAACATAATATAGTGATGACATTTTCCTTCATAGAATGGACAATTTCATTCTATATTATAATAAATAACATTTACCTTCACATATGACACTTGAGCAATTTTGAATTATTACAATCTTTATAACTACAACTATATTGAAACTATAATAATTTATATTTTAAATGTATGCAGTCAAAAAACGATGGAAATCACTGTCTCTCCGGTAAGTTAAGTAATTGTAATTAGATTTGATGTTTTTTATTTTAATTAACAGCCTCCACTTTCAGTATGAACTTTAACTCATCTATGACTCTGTTCATGATGTGTTTATACATTTTATATAAAGATCAAATATAACAATTTATTTGAGTCTTAGTCCTTATTTTATAACCAATAATGAAAAACTATTTGTATAGGAGCCAATAAAGATTGACTTTGAATGAGTAGATATAATATTTACATCAAAAATATCTTACCATTAAACCATAAATGATTTTTATTGAACAGATTCTCACTCCCATCTCGTAAAATACAGACGCTTGGTCAGGTGACTTTGGCGTTGTTATTGACGATAAAAGTCTCCTTTAGTGTCAGATCTAAACGTGCTTTATCTAAACGTGCTGGGTCGGGACTATGCGGCCCATTTTTGACTGAGTCAGGTTTAGGAAAAGATGGTGGGGGGGGGCTTACGTTTCCATGACACGCGGGACAAGAACGGGACGGTTGGGTTTAGGAAACGTGACACGCGGGACCCGATCCCCGGTCTCCTGGGTGAAGGTCCTGTGTTGTTTGACCCATCCACCCCCCCAACCAACCTCCCTATGCAGATTTTGGGGCTTTCATACTACTCTCTACCGTAGTCTCTCTTAATGCTAAGTCATATTCAAGCTCCATGTAGCTGCTGCTCTCCCTGGAGCGCTCTACAAACACGCTGAAGGTGGTTTTAGCGTCTCTTCAGACGCTGACAGACACTGTCCAAACCTCCTTATTTTACCAGTTCAGAGTGAGAACGGGTTGTTTTTATGATATATCAAATTTAAATAAAAACTGCATCATAATAAACAGACTATCTTAATCGTCCTGATTGTAAATTAACATATAATAATTATAAAATGTTCCTTCACACAAAGGAAAACTGTTGTAGAGTTAACTTAAATATTAAAATAAATTACATATTTATCTTTTCATAAAATACAATTATCATTTTAATTACTACAATAGGCTGCATATAACATATATATTTACCACCTTATATTTTACTCTAATTGCTTAAGAAATAAATCAATATATCAGTAATTTCATGTTTTTTTTTTTACCTTTTATACACAAACACAATAAAATGTTCAGATTATGTTGATCATCAAATACTATTTATATTGAAAATATGCTGAGATACATATAAATAGGTTTGTGCTGTTATATATAATCTTGAATCATATATAGAAATATATAAATAATTATGCATAATTATAAGAAAATATTAATTTCTTAATTATCCTAAACAATATAATTAAAGTTATACTCTTTACAAAATACATTAACTGACATATATTAGATTATGTTTAACATCATATATTATGTTATTGCTGATTAACTGAGAGGATCAAATACTGTACGTTTCTAACATTTCATCAAACTTTTTCTATAAATCAATTTAATCTCCTGCAGAAATAAAGAATAACTGGAGTTGTGCAGTGAGATTTAAAGATGTTTTCAGGAACTATGAACCTTTTTTATGTAACAATAGCAGCATGGCTGCAAGAATTCTCTTCTAATGATGAAAAAACTAACATGTGAAGCCTGAAGCAGCAGAAACTCATTAAAACACATTTAAAACTTGATCAATAAAATAACTGAAGGAAATAAATGTTTATTCTTACCTGATACAATCAGTTTAGTTCCAGAGCCAAAGATCAAGTACCCTTTGCCTCCCACAGTGAAACTGAGTGATACAAAAACCCTTACTGCTGTTGAATGTGTCTGCTGAGGTGAACCAGTCCAAATTATTAACCAGTATCATATTCCAGCTCCATGATGTGTTTCTCTAATCTTCATATTAACATGACTGTCTCTTCTTTTATGTCTGTATGTATGCTGTACTAGTGTCATATAATATAAAACAAGTGGAGCAGTGTGATTGATGACCTTAGTTTATTTTGTATAATTGTTATTGATCGATTTTTGCCTTAAAACTCTGATATTGTTTGCTGTGGATTTAATTTATTATATTTTGCTGTGGACAATTTATCTTTTCCCTCTTTCACGAACTGCAAAAACAAACACTAATTGACCCACCTGTAGAACCCCGTTCACATCAGCGATCTGATTGGCCAGCTGATCAGACCAGTCCCTATAAAAGGAGGCTAGATCGCTTACTGAGGGGGACAACGGTCTGGACGGATGGACCGGCCGTGTCCTGCAGCGGCCTGGGTTGCTGATCTTCTCCCTCGGTGTTGCTGCTGACTGGATCTCCTGTACCCTGGTGGAGCTGAATCCCAGACTCTGCAGTGAAGTGGTCCTTTTCTCCCCCATTGATGCGTGGGTATGTTTTAGCATTTGAGCTAAAGGAGTCGTTTTTACTAGTTGTTCATTCTTGTGAAGGTGCCAGATCCTGGGGCCGACGGCAGAGCAGCAGACACTGCAGTATTGTTGATGAGCCCACTTGAAGTAGAGGAAAGGAAAGCTGTCACTCTAGTCACCCGAGACTGGTTTAAAGTTGCCGGGCTACGAGCAGGCTACCCATTGATTTTACATTTCTCCGCTGACAGAAGCAGAGCGGCACCACAGAATTCCTGGTTCTGGATCTCTGGATTGGAATCGGCCATGGACGTCGTTTAGGTGGCTGAAGCTACCCCAAAATGTTCCTAAACCCCCCTAAATAATAACAATTCGATTTATCCTCATTGATAGACGCAACATAATATATATATATATATATATATTCAGCTACAAAAAAATAGCCGAAAAGTCCGAAGTTAGACAGAAGTAAAGAGAGTTGGGGAAAAGTTAAGACAATTCCAAGGGCCCATGACTGACAGGGGCCCCAAAAAATAGGTAAAAACTAATATAAAATTACTAAACCACCATTCAGTGTGTATATATATTTCAAATATAATATAATTATTGATCTCTTTGTTCTTACTTGTGTTTGGCAGTAAAAGTTAAATATCCCCATTGACCAAAAAGTAAATATCCATATTGACCGACCACCCCCCTGTATCTGCATGAAATGGTTTGGTCCTGCCTTAGCGCACTCAGTCTACTGCAGTCAGTAGATGCGCCACAACTGTAACCGTGACCACAATGTTGCCAAGTAACGTTAAATCAAAATCTGGTTTTCAGAAAAGGAAAGAGAGGAAAGACAAAGGAAAGGGTGTCAAACTGTAACCCAGTTTTTCACCAAGAGAGGTGGGTAGCCTCTAGTCTGTGAGTGGTATTAACCTGTTGGCTTAATGTCCATAGTGGAATAAGCTAGCTAGCTACAGGCTAGTGCTAGCCTACATTTAATCACCATTTAATCAGTGCAGGGAAACGTTTAGCAAGATGTTCATATTAAATCATTGTCCCTGCCCCTTTTAGCAGCCTTAACAACAGATGAGTCAGCAGCAGCCCAGTCTCCCCCTAACTGAGCCCCTCCCTGTCCCAGTGAAGAAGGTCAGCAACATTGGGTTCAATGACATGCCTGTTAGCATCATTGCAGGGAGTCTGTGGGGATTTCTGTCTTTCCTGCTCTTTTTACCATTACAAAAAAGAAAAAATCAAACATTAACAATTAATTAATTAATTAATCTGTTTTGTAGCACTATAATAACCCTGGTGTGGAAATGCCATTTTACATGTCTACTTTATTTTCTTGTTGGCATATATATGCAGCTAAGTTAAAAAATCTGCTGTTTTCATTGTTTTGAGAGGATGATGTAAATTTAGTTTGATTGAAAAGTTAATATATATTTAAGTTTGTCTGTTTTTTTTAAATCTTTCATTAATTATTAATAATAATAATAATTTAGAGAATTTTCCATTTTGTCAAATTTTACAATAACGATACATTGAGACTGTAAAAGATGGCCTTCAGCACATTATGGTTGCTTTTAATCTTGCATCAAATAGTGAACTACATACTAGACTTGCATGAATGTACAAATCTCCAGCAGTAAATATTGTGCTAGTACTAGTATTGAACTACAAGAAGCAAGACCGTTTCAAGCCTTTAATGAGAGTTATGTAAAGCTTTTGATGGGACAGTTAGGTCCTAGAGATGTGGTGACAACAGCTGTGCAGAGGGAGCCCAATTTGATTTTATTCTTTTTGTCATGGAGCCCAAAATTCCTGGCGGCGCCCCTGCACCGCACCGTCTCATTGCATTGGTGTGAACTAGCAGCTTTCAGAGCGTTGCAGAGCGGAGCGTTGGGAGTAACTGGGGGATTCATCTCGTCGCTACTCTTTGGTCTGAACTCGCTATGCTTACCTTTTTAGCTACGTTTTCTTGAGGTAAAGGAAAGGGGATATTTTGGTTTGCTATGGAAAACTAAAGTCTAGCTAGAGTGAACGAGGGAAATACAAGAAATGGTTAACTTAGCAAGCTAATCACAACTCTTTATTCATTGATAATAATATAGCCTTCAATTCATGGAGCAGATGAGATGGATATTGAAAGATATTTCAGCAGAGAGAGAGAGAAGCAGGAGATTGGCAGAGCAGTTGATCCTGATTGAACAATCCTTAGACCTATAGACCATTACTGACAATGGTCTATAGGTCTAAGGATTGTTTTGTAACAAACATTTGTTGGCAGGCCAAGGCACTATGCATAGCCTAAATTAAATTATTTCATTATCATATATGCTAGCCATATTCTAACCAATTTAACTTTCTTCATTCATTGGCTTTGATAAATTGAATACATATGTAGATGTTGCCTAAGGCTAGGCTAAAGATGAGGACATGCCCACAGATACACATGTGGAAATAAAATGAAAGCAATCCTACATACAGTACATACAGTATATACAGTAATCATTACTCCAAATATTTTATTCCTTCCACCATCAGGTTATTGTATTTAGACAGTAGCCACTTTAAATAGGATCCGTATCAATAGCTTACATGATAAAGTATGCAGTGATGCCTATTATGCCTATTTTTTTTCTTTTCTATTTGTCATATTTGTTTAACTTACCAGCTTATTAGCTTCTGGCCTCTCTTTGTCAGTTTTGGGATATTTTGGATGTCTCGTGACCAATTTGCATTTCGAAGTCATGAAATTAGCATCAGTTTTTTATCTTAAAGGATAAGACAGAAGGAACAGAGTAGAAATGGAAGAAAAGGATATGTCTGTCACTTTTTACTTGTTAACATCTTGGTTTCTTGACATAAGTGTAGCTCTAATACAATAACAAAAGATGTGAGTGCAATGATGTTGCAAATGCAAGTTACAAATACCCTGGGGGCTAACCCCCTGTCTTTCAATCCTAGTGACGTCCCTGGACTCGGCTATTCAAAGCCCCGCTGAAGCAGATATTCTGTGCCGGCGCCAGGAGAAACACGGAGCTGACTCCAGGCTGGACTGGACTTGGTTGTTGTTTCACCCTGGGACAGAATATTGGACAATCCATGGTTCTATTGTCTCCCTGGTTTTTGAGGAGATTGTGATTTTAATGTCAGTTAAACTTAACTTTTAAAATATTAAAATTGCTGGGAGTCTAAATCTTAATTTATTTCAAATTAACAGACTTCCAATCTGTTACACTAGCTGTTGTGGATCGTTGGTTCAGACGTTCATGTTCCTCAGAGGATGAATCCTACTGACTTTGATAAGTTTTTATCCAGTAACATCATCAGCTCACATTTTTATATTTAGTCCATTACTATAAATGTATAATGTCTGTGTGTTGCAGTGTAGTTACTGACAACACACCCTTCAGGAAGGCCTCATCACACATCGCCACAACCAAGGTATTCACCAAATCAGAACCACACTCTAGAGATCTACACACCTGACCGTTTGACGAGCCACGAAAACTAGACTACCAGAGGTCCGTTCCAGGAAGGAGGTTTAACAAACTCTGAGTGTAACCCTGATGTCTGAGTAGATTTACCCTGAGATGGAAACTCTGAGTTTTCGGTTCCAGAACAGCTGATTTGAGTTGGTTCAATCAACTCGGAGTAGGTTGACTCAGGGTTAGGCGCGTGCACATAAGGCAGCATGAATGGAGCCATGATTCTACGATTCACCATGGTAACAACCACAAACAAACAGGTCGGCAGAAATACTCATGGGAACTTACAGCGAGTTTGAACCATAGACAGTATATTATTAATATTAAGAGTCTATGGTTTGAACATGCATTTCGTTAAAAAAACAAGACAGCGGCTGCTGCTGCAAAAGAGAGAGAATTTGTGTGGGAGAAAATTGTTGCTCGAGTCAATTCGTACGCATTAACAGTGTATTAATTCCATATTTAATCACAGTTAACTTATAATATTAGGCTACTGGTGAAAACTGGAATTATATTATCGTCCATCGTGATGGCTGCCCGACATCACGATGGAGAGCAACCATCGTGATGTGTTGTGAGGTCCTGTAGGTACGGGACGATGTTATGCAGAATTTATGAATGTACGTTAGCAACAGGCTAATTCACCAGGGTGCTATTTTATGTGTGAGCTAATACTGCGCATCTGTTCATGTGCGCTTCAAGAGTTATGTTTCTGTTTATTGAATGCGTTATTCAGTGCAAACATAACCGTGAATGTAGTTTAAACTCAGTAATGATGGTATATTTGGTTATTACTGTCGCTCTGTTGAAGGCAGACGTCCCACTGTACTGTCGTTACGCAGATCAGGACATCTGATTGACTTTACTGCACCGTAGTTAAGTGAAAGTAGGTCACGTTGTAAAACCTACCAGCAGGGCACCATTTACAGAGGGCATTTAAATGTATCTCTAATCGTTTCTATGTTAACAGCCCATAGTAGTAGGAAAAAATATTTATGTAAAGCTACCGCTACGCCACCCCCCCCCTCCCCCCCGCGGGCCCGACGACGATATCATTGTCCATCACGATGTTTTACTGTAACCATCGTCAACTGCCAATTTAGGGGACATCGCCCAACCCTACTAGTCGGGACTCAATATCATCTCCCGACGTAAACTCTCTGAATTAATACAGCTTTTTCATCAACGCGATCGTCGACAAAACGGACATGACATGTTTGAGAAAAAAAACATTTTATAAGCCCTATTCGCACGGGATAAGTATTACCTGGGGACCTCTTGTAGTTTATAAATTACCCCCACACGTCTGTATTTCGTCTGGCGCATTCACACGGGATAACTGAAGTCTGTATTTTACTCAAATTTACAGACATTATCCTCCGGATATGATGTCAAAACTTTTCATTTATAATTGACAACGCAGCCAGTTAGACCCCAAATCACAGAGATGCCGATTCGCACGGGACTAATATTATCACAGGACCTCCGTTTTCGGCGAAATATGGTAGGTCATTTGCGGGGGAATTATTACTTTACAAATTACAGACATGACCGATTCGCACGGGATTAAGATCACAGACAACCTCCGCGATTATTACAAATGACTGGAGGTCACCAGGTAATACTTATCCCGTGCGAATAGGGCTATAGTCTGCCTAACCACCAATAAGTTTTTTTTATTCATGCAGATAACAAACTGCATTAAAATGCGCCTGATACACACTGAATGAATGAGGGAATGGGTTTCCCCTCCCTCTGAGAGGGAGGAGACTGAGAGAAACTCGAGGTTTCTTGAAGAAAACCTGCTCCCGACCAGGTTAGGTTCACAGACTCAGTTACCATAGTAACTGACTCTGAGGTGAAGTTACCATAGTAACTGACTCTGAGGTTAAGTTACCTCTCTTTCTGGAACGGAAAACCCAGAGTTTCCCTCATCTCAGGGTTAACCAACTCAGAGTTTTCACTAAACCTGCTTTCTGGAACGGGCCTCAGACCTCCATCCTCAAAGCAAAGAAACCCAAAAGAAGAGAAGAGAAACCAACGGTGATCAGCTGCTTCAGTCTCAGAGACAGATTTCTGTCTCCCAGCCTCTCTTATATCCAGGGGAGGGGCCCCCCTCAATCAGAAATCAGGAACACCTGAGATGAACAGAGGAAAAAGAGAGCAGGGCGGGGAGCGCCTAACATCCATTACTATACATTTATAATGTCTGTGTGTTGGAATGTAGTCTTGTTGTTATCTGAAGTAGAAAGAGTTGTGATCATCCTACTTTTTAAATAATTGCTGAACTTAAGGTCAGAAATATTAAAGCTGAAATTAACATTATTGGATGAAAAGGTTTGTTGTAATTTCATCATTCATTCAAAGTGATTTCAGTGTTTGGATGAATATATATATATATATATATATAGGGTTTGACATTAATATAATTATACTTTGTTTTAAATCCTTCAAATATCTTCAATCCATATTCTGTCACTTGTCAGACATTTCTCTGTTGATTAACAGTTTATAAGGCATCTTAAAATGTATATAAATATTAGGATTTATTACAGACTTTATTCCTGCAGCAGGTCAAATCAGAGGATTTAATCTTTAAATGTTGAAGCTGGTTTTTGGTTTTTGCTAATTTTGTCTAAATGGTTGTAATCAGGAACAGCTTTTCAAAAAGGAATTATTCATGTTTTTATCACATGTAAATACATTTATTTGTATTATTAATTCAATTATTTGTATAGTTTTCTGTTACAGATCTATTATTGTTTCTCTGTGTTGTTAAGAAAAGAAACTTCAGCTCAGTTCAGTGTGTTTGTGACCAGTGTTAGACAACTTACTCACGATGTGGAATCAGTTACTTGTTAGTTATTACTACTTAAAAAAGTAATATTACCTTACATATTACTTAGTATCAAACTAATTACTTATTGTACTTGTTATATTACTATATTACTTACTATCTGGATTAATAACTGTAATATAATTACTGTTTTTGGAAATTGTAATCCCTTACACTACTCATTACTGGGGAAAGTATCCTAATAATATAACAGTAATAGATTACTTAGTAATGTGTTACTGCCCAACACTGTTAGTGACTCTGGCTGAGATGGAGGTGAAATATGTGAACCTGGGCTGTGGTTTACTGATCTCTTCCTGTCACAAACACTGTTTGACATCTGTTCATCTGGAGGTTTTTGTTCAGGCTGCAGGGAGCATTTCTCACTGTGGGGATCATCCAACCAACAGGAGCAGTAGTAGGTGGCTGAATGATCGAGTTTAACGCTCTGGATCTGCAACTCAGAGCTGTTCGTTTCATACACAGCTGAGAAATCATCTTTCTGAGGATGATTGTAACTCTCCTTATCTATGTTACCATTAGTCTTGTCAATATCGAGAATAACTGTGAATGTTTCTGTGTCTCTCTTCTGGTACCAGTATATATAATCATCGTCACACTGCTCATAGCCTCGACAGCTGAAGGAGACGTCTCCACCAACTCTCCTGGTCAAAGTTAAATCATCCTGAATCAGCTGTGTTGCCATGGCAGCCAGCCCTGTAGAGAAACAGACAGGTAGATGAAGGTGAGTGTGAGCCAGTGTTTGTTAAAGGTGGAGTTTGTTGGCTCCTGATTGGCTGGAAACACTCACCTGAACACAGACAGCACAGAGCAGCAGCTGGGAGGAAAAGCATTTAGTTCAGTGGTGTTTCCTCTGGTGAACCTGGGGAGAAGTGACGCTCTGATGCAGCTGAGGCCAAACAAGGACGAGCTGTGAGATCAGACGAGGGCCACGTGGTTTCTAACAGCTCCTCACATCTCCCATCAGCCCCTGCAGCAGACAGATAAGGCTGCTGTCTGAGTTTAAAAACAGGTGGAGCATTTTATCTGATAAAATTATTGGAAAAATAGGAAATGATTGTGAAACTACTTTAATGGTTGAAGTCATTTTTTATTTAAAAACCTTTTATCAATATTAATAAAGTTAATATAAGAGTAAACATTTTACATTTCAGGATGAAATATTATTTTAAAATTTTCTTGTAATCATTTCAATAATTTGAATATGAATGAATACGTTCATTAATTTATGTTTAATAATTTGAAGAAATTTTCTTTAATTTACACTTATTTTTAATAAGTAGATTTTTTAAATACATTTAGTTCATTCCTAAATTTAGATCTTTTTAATTTTCTGGTAAATATTCCAAATTCTTTGACTATTTTTTAACTTAATTTAATTTTTTGTTTAAATTTATGTTTAACTTTGATTTATGTTGATCTAGTTAACAATAGTTAATAATGTTAATGTATTAGTAGTAATTATGAGGTCTGGACTGTTGGTTTGACAGAACAAACATTGTGAAGGAGTCACTTTGGGCTCTGGGTAATTTGTGATGAACTTTTTTCACTATTTTTACAAACCAATCAATCAATTAATGAAGAAAATAATCAGCAGATGAATCCAGAATGAAAATAATCATCAGTTAAAAGTTCAGAATGAGCTCCAGCTCAACCAACTCCAACAGTAAAATCCTGCTTTTACATTAATGCTGAGTATTAATAATCTAATATATAATATTAAAACAGTCACAGGGGACATTTAAACTTTCAAAACTACATTTCACTGATGATACTTACAGACTTTCACTGAAGGAACATTTTCAATGCAGGACTTTTACTGTAACAGAGTATTTGTACTGCGTGGTATCAGTACTTTTACTGCAGTAAAGTATCTGAATGAAACTACTGTTGTTACTGAGTAGAACATTTCCTTCACACTGCTGCCCCCTAGTGTCTGCAACAACAAACTGATTCACACACACAGCCTTTACTGTAAGGGGGAATCCCAAGTCTCTTATTTGATATCTCCTCGCTCCTCGATGGAACCAGAAGTTGGTATTTAGGACCAAGAGAGCCATGACAAGTTTTGTGCATACATCTATCAGAAATATGAATCATTGACACATTTACTATTTTAACCCCCCCCCCTTTTTTTCTTTTGTCTTTTACTTTTAATGTAATTGTTTTTTAATGCTTAATGCTTATTTATCATGTATTTATCTATTGTACTTTGCAAGCTTTGGTTACTATTTATGTTACTATTTATTGGTAACTATTTACTATTTGTCTATATGGAACTGTGTGTGTGTGTGTGTGTGTGTGTGTGTGTGTGTGTGTGTGTGTGTGTGTGTGTGTGTGTGTGTGTGTGTGTGTGTGTGTGTGTGTGTGTGTGCGTGTGTGTATGCTGTGTTCGTGGTATTGTACATGCACTGATGCTCAACACAAATGAAGTTCCTAACGGATAAATAAAGTTAGCAAAAATAGCAAAACATTGCCGGTGCAACACGGATGTCTTCTACTTGATGATTTTATTTCTTAAGGTGCATAACAAATAAAGGGAAGCCTTTTGGATACATACACTTGGCTCTTTAGAACCTCTAGGCTTAAATGAAGAATTAAATTTGACTTGCTTTCTCTAATGACAAAGTGTGTTATAGTATTTAGATAAATATACTTTTAGTCCCCATTGCCCTGTGAACATCTTTGTATAAAAACTTTAAAAATGTTTACATTTGTATAAATTTTTTACATTTGTATATTTTTGTTTGTATATATTCATCTTTGGTTTGGTTATGGGCATTTGCCCTTTAACGACTGATTACTGAGTGTAACACCTTGGTAGAGATGGGTGTAACTTTAGATTGTCACTGCCCCTTTTGAGCACAATCACACCTGTTGATGATCCTTTTTAAGGGGTCCATTGCCCATTTTCTCCAAGGACTCTGATGAAGATGTAACTATGCATCGAAACGTTAGTCATTGTTATGCACCTTAAGAAATAAAATCATCAAGTAGAAGACATCCGTGTTGCACCGGCAATTTTTTGCTATTTATTCTGTTGTGTCCTGCCTTGGTTGCACCGGATTGTTGTGGTCTGCAGAAGCACAGAGAACTCCCCCTTTTTTCCTTGGATAAATAAAGTTCTTTGAATTGAACTGAACCAGAAGTTGTTCTGTCTCTCCTTCATGAAGGCCGTCTCAAAGCTCTTATTCCTGCCCAGAGGAGCGAGGATGGAGGAGGGATCATCGTGGAGCTATGAGCGAGGATACAGAGAGCAGCCTTCCTGGAAGCTGTGCAGCTGAAAGCCGCTGCTAACTCCGCCCAAACAGCTGACAAATTCATGTTACTCTTTAGAGGAAAAGGACGTCTCATCTCTCTAAAATACTCCCAAATACTACTATTACCAGGTATTACTACTACTACTGTGGCTGCTGCTGCTCCTGATACTGATAGTTCTTTCTACTTATGGGCTGACACTCCAGAGGCGGTGTCAGCCGATTTTGCCGGGGCTACAGCCCCGAATGTTTATATATAGCCCTGGATATCTCTTTTTTTTTTTTTTTTTTTTTTACAAATATAATAGATAGTATAATAGAATAAAAAAGTCCCAGAATGGCCCATGCAAATTAAGAAGAAAAGTATTTTCCAATGCATTCACAGTTCTTACATTTCTTTTTGTAGAACTCATGGTAGAACTGTAACGTTGTCCAGCTACGTGCGGGGTCCGACCATGCCGTATTTGTTGCTTTCACCTAGCAACCGTCTCTACGTGAGGAAAGCTCTGTGAAAGGTGTAGTTTTCGGAGGAATCATAGCCAAATCATCTAATACATCGATGCTATTAACACAAAGTTTAGGAGTGCAATACCAATGATTTGTTTGAAGTTCCTGTGACGTGATGTTTCCAGTCTACGGTTCAGACTCAAACACACAGAGCACGACCCGTGTGTCCACTCTCGCTGTATAAAGCTGTGCAGCGTCAGGTTTATAATGGAGGCGCTCTGCTGTCCACATGCTGCGGCAGATGTGACGCGTTTGTGCTTCGTGTATTTCTGCCTTAGTTCCAGTTTTCCACCTCCGATGTAGAGCAGCGTACAGCCACTTCCCTAAACTTGGTCTCATTCAGAGACCAGAGACCCAAACGGGGCTCTGAGTCTGTCAGAAGGTCTGAGATCTACCGTATCAGCAGAGCAATCACGTAATGCACAGCAGGCTATGGTGCAGGTAGATTATTTTCTGAAATATAGTGACTTTACTCTTGTAATAGGCTATTATAACTTTATTTTTCTCTAAATATCACGACTCCTCCAAATCTCAGAGAACACAGATGGGATCAGTTATATTTTGAATGTGTACAAAGTTTTGGACATGAGCAGAAATCTTGCTCAAACATCTGAAATATTACAGTCCAGGGCTTTATTAATTCAATAAAATGAATTAATGTATCATTGAGGTGAATTATTGTCATATGCACATTTAAGGTTACTTCCTCAACAAAAGACGCAAAAGAGGAGGGAGGAGTAAATGATGCCTAGGCTACATGTGTGCTGACTCGATCAGATATAATTAGAAAAGTCGATCCAAAGGAGAATAAATAGTTGAAAGCATTACAGAAAGTCTGAGAGCCTTATTGCAATATATTCCATTATGTTTTTATTTATTTATCTTTATGGATTGTAATCTATGTTTCCCTTTACATAAAGATATTTTCAGCATGTTGATTCAGAAAAAGGTAGAAATAGGTGCATAAAAATTCACCAGAATACAGGAAATGAAGTGTTTAATGTTCAACATTTTCTGGGGAGGACCCCCAGACCAGCATCATAGGTCGCCACACAGATCTGGAAACAAAACCTTGGCCTTTGGGTTGCCAGGCCAGTTATGATTAGGTCAAATGTTGGTGCCATCTAACTTACATCTACAAACTGGAAGCTAAAATGAACATACACTGGCTTGCATTGCATTCACTTTATTTAAATGTGTCCGGGCTAAGCCCCAAAACCTCCTCAAGTCCTGGAAACGCCCCTGTGACACTCACTGACTTAATGTCATATGTACGTTTTATTTGTTTCTGTATTTATAGTTTATTCATTTCATATTAATATTTTAATATGTTTTTATCTATGCAACATCAACCAAAACCAATTCCTACTAAGTACTACTTACCTGGTAATACATCTTCTGATTCTGAACTTCATCTGTTTCCATTCAATTATTTTATAGGATGCAAGAGTGTAGTAAAATAAATCTAAACTAGATTCAGTTTACCATCAGCAGACCCAAACACAATCTGTCGATTTTTATTTATTTTTTACTGTTTTTGCTGCTTGGGTTGGAGATGTGATAACATTCTTTTATTTTATTTAATTTTGGTTTAAAATCTGTGAAAAATCAGCAGAACTCTGCGTCTGCAGATTCAGCGTGGCCCTGACGATCACATGTGACAAAGCAAAGATTACTTTCTTTATCAATTCATCTGCTGATTTGGTCTATAAACCACCAGAAAAAAAGAGAAAGATGTCTTGATGACTTAAATTATTCTGTTTATTCAATTTACTGTAAAACAAACTCAAATTTGAGACTTTGTTTTGCATTTGTGCTTGAAAATTACTAAAGCAATCAATTAATGATGAAAATAGTTGCAGATTGATTTTCTATTTATTGACTAGTCAATTAATGGACCAAATACTGCTGCTGCTGCTGCTGCTGTCAGGAATCAAACTTTGACTCTGACTTTGTAAAAACACACAAGTGCTTCAAACTAGAGGCCTGTACTATGAAGCAAGATTTGGCGTTAAGGAGGTAACTCCAGGTTCAAACCAGGGTTTTGGGTATCGCAACGGTGGATCACTTGTTACCGGGTTCAATCGCCGTGGTAACTTATGCTGAACACCTAACCTGGTCGAGAGCAAGTTATGTTGGAGATTAGAGATCAACCGGTGTTAAAGCACCGCCTACTGACCAATCAGTACTCGACTGATAACGGCTTCACCGTTCTTAGAAGATCAGGCGGAGCTCGGTGTGGAGAGAGAGAGAGAGAGAGAGAGAGAGAGAGAGAGAGAGAGAGAGAGAGAGAGAGAGAGAGAGAGAGAGAGAGAGAGGAGAGAAAAAAAAAAGAAAAGAGAGAGAAAGAGAAAAAAAAAAAAAAAAAAAAGAGAGAGAGAGAGAGAGAGAGAGAGAGAGAGAAAGAGGTGCAGTCAGAAAAGTTAAAACATTTAGAGACCAACAACCCCGTTAACATTCCCTGATGGGGAATCTTTATGAAAGATATAGATTTTCAGCGGAGGGAATTACGTAGGCCTATAGGTTCTTTGTCCGTGTGTTGCCAATGCGCATCGGTTTGAATTATGTTTTTATATTTTTTGCTCTCACGATCGCTTCCCACTGCCAGGGTTGCAACTGAAATAATAGGCTAAAGCAATGGCAGTTTATGGAAAGCACAAGTGTAAACATGGTCAGATCTTGGTCCTGACTGATGGGGGAGAGATATTGATAAGCATTTACAGCGTCGGCTATTTTTTTGCCAGCTTTCCTTCCTGTTTTAGGAAGCAGCGACTGTATTGTGTTTTCACTGTAAAACCGAGTCTGTGTTCTTCATATTTATGTAGAATTATAGTTTGCTCTTTTTTTTTTTTAAAATATGCGTCTCTGGTAGATGTTTGTGATTGATCATGCTGTGCAAACCCCGCCTCTTTTATATGAATGCGCGCGTCGCTGGATTGGGAAACCCCAAGGGGGTAAGCCTCTCCCCGGAACACGTAGCTCCTATGGCGCCATTTTGATGCTAAGAAGCCATCACCTCCCGTTAGCATCCCATTGACTCCCATTCATTTTGACGTCACTTTGACAGAATAACTTTACATCTGAAGAGTTTAAAGACTCTATTTGTCCGTTGTTTCTTTCTAAAGAAACACGACAATGTATAAAAGGCTCCATTACCTTGTACCTCACGTTATGGCTCCGTAGCAGACGTTTTTATAACAATAGGCTAACGATTGGGTCATAACCACGAGACTTACTGTCACACAGTAGAGGAATTACCGTATAGTACAGGAGAAGCTCACAGGCAGTTTGGACTTCCATTATCTGTTTAGGTTTAATGACTAATGTTAACTAGCATGTTAGTGATCAGTAATTAGCCTGTGCCTATGTTATCTCCTTACATATACCTAGCGCCTCCGTCTCTGTAAGATTGGGAATGATTGAGATTTCCTCGGCACAGCTACCAGAAGACTTCACACTTTCAGACAGGTTGATCACGCACATCTACGTTGTCTCTCTCAGTTACTGCAGTAACGCTACAGCACCGAAAAATAATAACGGTCCAGAGACACGGGGTCTGGGGTCATTATATACGGTTTATGTGAAACCCTGGGTTGATTAACCACCGTTGTGACACAGGTTATGCAGGCTGCGGTTGTTAGGTTAGGTGAAGCTGGGTAACTGAAATAAATCCAGGGCATGTTGATCTTTATTCGTAGTACAGACCTCTGCTCGCTTCAGGACACCTTTTGTTGTAACTAATTTAATTTAATAAACCTTTAAAACCTTACGCTGCCTCCTCGTCTTAACTCTCTGCTTTTTTGGGTCCAAGCCTGCACAAATCCTGACACTAGGCCTCTTAAACACTCTCAAAAATTGGAGATACAAGACAAGTACATTTCTGTACTTACAGGTTTACTCTTTAAAATGTTCCCCATGGAGTACAATATTGTTTTGTAAGAGGCCAGAACTGTACCGTTTTAAGGGTACAACATAAAAGAAGGAACACATTTGTACCATTTCAACACCAAGGGTAAAAATATGAAAAATGCACTCAAGCATTCATTTCATATTCTTGATATCAGACGTCAGTTTCCTCAACGATTTCAGTCTTTGTCAGCACTAGTTAGACATCTCGTCTCACTAGTTGAACAACACCTCTCACTATTTACTCTTTATCATCATCTAGTTAACTAGTGAGGATCAAAATGTCCATTAGCTAACTAACTAACTTTACTATTATACTTACAGACTTTCACTGAAGGAACATTTTCAATGCAGGACTTTTACTGTAACAGTGTATTTTTACATTACTTTTACTGCAGTAAAGGATCAGAATACTTTCTGCAACACTGCATACAAGAAACAACAAAAAGAGACAAGAAAAACACAAATATAGAAACAAAAGACGTGTAGTTTGAAGCAGTGAGTCTCTGCAGCCACCAGAGGGGAGCAGCGTCAAAGTAACAACAGGAGGAGCACAGAGGTGATCATCATTTTATTGGTTATTATAAGGATCCCCATTAGCTGTCGTCTAGACAACCGGCTAGTCTTCCTAGGGTCCAAAAACACAATAATTCAGACAATATTAAAACATTTTATGACACATACAGGAAAAGAAAAGAAACAAAACAAACTCTAACAAGTATGAAACAAAACCTTTTTTAATTTTTTATTTCATCTTTATTTTTTTAGGCAAGTCATTAAGAACAGGTTCTTATTTACAATGGTGGCCTGACAAGTGGCTAAGCCCCTTAGGGAAAGGGAAAGAGGGCTAGAACATGAATACATTAGACATACATACAGTTTAAATGACATAAAATACAATTTGAAATACAACCCAGACAGCAGTAAACACGTATACAGAGAGGAACACACAGGTACATGGGTGAGTATATCAAGGAAAGAACCCCCAAAAAATAATCTGAAAAACTAAATTACATTACACAACATAACACAGGGGTTAAGAGTTAACATAGGTAGCTCACAAAGACGAACAAATATTTATTACAACAAAATAAAATGAGAAAAGAAAAATATGGAAAATGTATTCAAAATGACATGAGGAAAATCTAAAATGTGTTAACATGTCTTCTTTCAGATTAGTGGAAAGATAACATTTATTTTACTACACTTTGTTTATTTGTGTCTATAGATTTCTCCTAAATCTACCAAAAGATATTTCTGAAATTTCAGAAAACGTGTTTGATAAAAATATAAATTTTCTAAATAATGTAATCACATGGGGAAAGTTCATGGTGATATCTATTAGTTACATTTTCTCCCCTTAAGGCCATTTTCCAACAAACGGCAACATTCTAACAGCTCGAAATGCTGTCTCTAAAATGGGTGTTTTTTCCGGCAATTAGTGGAGTAACCATAGTGAGTAATTCATCAAAACGTTGAGGAGCAAAACAGGCAAAATTCACAAAAGCTGGAGTATCTTCTGAGGGAAGTTCTTGACACAAGTTAGGATAGACTCCCTGTTTTACATGTCGCAATATCCAAGGTTTACACCACAGTCTCCTCCTGGCTCGTCTTGATTGCCGTCTCTCCTGTACACGGCTAGCAGCTTTACAGGCCAGGTAGACCAGAACTACTTTGGCCACATTCAACAAGATCTCCATTTCATCCATGTTATATTACACTAAAACTCAAATAAGAAAAGGTAGGACTAGGTGACCAAAGTCAGTCTTGTCTGTTCCTGTCTGGGCAGTGTGGACTGGCAGTTGGTTTATGAACATTCTAAAGACGACCAACTGACAACTGCCAACAACTGCCAACAACTGCCAACAACTGACAACAACTGACAACAACTGACAACAACTGACAACTTTAGAATGTTGGAGTTTGTTGGTATTTGTTGGAGCGGTGTGCAAACTCCTTTAAGATGAAATGAACCTGTATGGCTGGTTATGTAAATTATGATTGTGTTTTCAAAAGCTTGAGTTACTGCGGTGCACCGATTGGTTGTTTCATGTTACCATGGTAACATGGACGCTCTAGTTCTGCTTTTAGAGATGCAGATGTTTTTTTGAGGGGGGAAACAACAAGATGACTTGTTTGTCTCTGTGGTTTGTGTTCTGTCGCTCTGATCAATGATAACAGATGTACCGCTTATTTTTGGAAAATACTGCGGTCGACTTCTTAAACGTTTATGTGTATGTATAATAATGATGTATTACTACACATTCTTATTCATAATTTCCACTGTTTTATGAATCAGAGTTTTAGTTAAAAATTACTCATGATTTAAGGGGAAAATAAGAAAAAAATATTTTTATAAAATATATATTTTTTGCTTAATTCTTTAAAATATAATTGATGTAATATTTGTGCTAATGGACATGGTTGTTTTTTATTCATTAAATATGTTTTTCTTTTTGATTCGAGCTGTTTCTTTCTCAGATTAATGACACAGATCCAAGCTGAGAGAGTGAATACTGAGCGCTGAAATCAAACTCCAGTTCCTGGAATGATCCTTTAACCAGAGTGGATGGTTGTAACTGTCATTGTGTTGTTAATGTGAGAAAGGCTGCAGAGCAGAAACCCACACAGCCCGTCTGCTGCAGGAAAGGAAGTGGTGATTCGCTGTCAACAGTTTTTTATGATTTCTAATAACCACTGAGAACAGATTCATATCTGCTGCTGCTGTAAACACTCAGGAACTCCTCTTCCTCTCTGCAGCTGTGTGTCTTTTCTCTTGTGGTCTGGAAGCCTTTTTTTCCACTGAGCCCTCTACCCACACACAGTTTAACTGAGCCCAGAGAGCAACAATGATGACCCACCTGGAGGTCACGTCCATGGACTTTATTTATGGGGATTTTAGCCATCAAAGGTGAACTTTACAGTTTACACTTGGATTTGATGAGAGTCCTCATACAAACACAACAACTCACATGAGTCTTTTCTGATCTGATGTCTCAGTGGTTAATGTCTACAATGCAAATAAGGCATCTTCTTATTAAATATGTGCTTATTTTCATACATACAATGTTGTAGAAGACAGACTGTGAATGGTATCTGAACAAAGCCCTGTCTAAAGAAATGTCAGAATAAAGATAGGAATGAAAGTGCAAAGTTTGGTTTATGTAATTGCTACTGAAGTGGAGATTTCTGGCTCAGAGTATGAGAACAAAACCTTTAAAGATATGGATTATGAAATTAAGACTACAGGTAAATAAGTGTTCATATTTTAACTAACAGATATAACGATGAAACCTCTCCAGTTGATTACCTACATTAAGTTTTTGTTTTACAAGTTTTATGAAGACCACAAGAATCATTCCAGGAACTTGAGTTTGAATTCAGCGCTCAATACTCAGAAAATTGTGTCATATGTAATAACTTATATTCAAAAATATTTTGTGAATAAGAAAACAAAGGCCTACAGACAAACAAAATAAAAATCCAATGTTTAAAAAAAATATTTCTGCTTATTTTTAAGAATAAAGTAAATTGGTGTTTCTTTTTCAGCAAAAATGAAAAGGACATAGGTATTTGCCGTATGTATATTTTCGACTTAAACAATGAATCATTATTAATTTACTACTAAACCCAAATTCACAAAACCAATATCCACTGAAGCAGAAAATACTTCAACAACACAATACCACATATTGGGATTGCGTGGGAAAGGATAATATTGACTACTGACTTATATATAACAGCTGTGTGTATATATGTTTTATCTTTGTTTAACTGTTTGCTTAAATTCATATCTTCCAAATCATTTGTAGGTGTCAACATACACGGCCAATGACGTTGTTTCTGTTTCTGATCAATTAAATCAAATTCATGAAAATGAGGGTTCTTATATAAAAGATAGAAAATTTAGATTTTACAGTTTATTGAGAACGTAACAATGAAAGAATTTGACAAAGCTTTGCATAATGTATTAAAAAGAAACAACTAAAAAAATACTATACACTATAAAATATCTACCAGACAGCTGATAATTTACATTCATTTTCTATCAATATACAAGTCACAATTTAAAGAAATAATCAGTATAAAATAGTATTACAATAACACTACACAGAATTCATTCTTAGTAACTTAAAAAATATGTTCATGAATAAGTATGTTTAGAATGACAACTACAACAAGTCATAATTGATATTTGTCAATACTGATCAAAGTGATAAATTAGATGAATTTATGAGATTTGATGGCGAGAAAAGGCGAGCAGAAAACAGTCAGCATGTGTTCAGCTGGTGGACGGTCCCTTGTTTCTGAGGATCATCAGCAGAGAGAGTCCACAGCAGTACACCAGACTCTTCACTATCAGCTGTGTGTACAGCAGACAGAACAACTTCACTTGGTACTGAGACAGGACAGAAGCTGATGGTGGAATAGTAGAAACCTCTGAAAGAGAGAAGAAGTGAAACATTTGGAGTTGCAGTCAGAAATGTTAGTCCTCTGCTCTCTTTGACAGAGTCTCTACATGAAGCTAAATCACTGCTGAACACAGTCACCAAGCCTTCATTACCTTGTTCTGTTTGGGCCTCCACTGTTTGGACTTCCACTGTCTGAGGTACTGAGACGGGACAGAAGCTGCTGGTGGAAGAGATGGTGGTGATGGTGGAAGAGTAGAAACCTCTGAAACAGAAAAGCAGTGAGTAGTTTTGAGGTGAAATGATAGATAATAGAAAACTGCTTTACGGTGAAGAGTATTTTTCTTTTTAAGTGCTCTTGCCGCCCCCCCAATGTGTCATGAAAAAATGCTGCCCCGGGCAATTGCCTGCTTCGCCCCTGCCTGCTTCACTCATGCCCGCTTCGCTGTGCCAAATAATGCTACTGTTGCTATGATTGGTGTACAAAAAGCAGTTGTTTGGAAGGCACCGGTAGAGATGGAGGAAGGAAGGAAAGTGTGAGGCTGTGTTTGCGCGGTCCAACAAGTCCACCGCCCTACGAAGACTTTCAAAATATCCTATTTTGCACGGCTGCATGTAACCGTAATATTACTGGAATATTCTCTTTCATTATTTAGCTATGTAAACATCTTAGTCTTTTTGGGATAAGAGATTATACCGGAATATTAAGTGCACGTAAACGTAGTCAGTGCTGAACACAATCACCGAGCCTTCATTACCTTGTTGTGTTTCGGCCTCCACTGTCCCCCCCTCGTGCTGGACGTAGCAGCGGTATTTATATTTGCTCTTCTCTTGCTGATGGATCAGCAAGATGGAGGCGGTGCATCCAGACTTTCTGATCTCCAGCTGTTCTCTCTCAGCAGGGGGCAGCTCCTGCAGAGGACCATTCTCCTTTCGTCTTTTCCAGGAGAACTGGACCAGAGGAGGAAACATGGCTGAGGCCAGACATGCCAGGGCGCTCTTCCCCTCCAGGTGGGCTCTGGATGCTGCTGGGTACACGCTCACCACGGGCTTCACTACCGGCTCATCTGAAGTTTGACAGCAGCAACAAGCAGCACAGACACACATTCACACAGTCACCAGCAGCTTCCAGCACTGCATTCAGTCTGATCCTGGAAACTACATGGACTCTGATCACTAAACTACTCATCAATACAGCACAAAGTTCACTACATCTACTGGATTCACCTTCATATGGAACACACACATCATCTCATGTCAGCACGGGTTATATGGGGACTAAAGACAATTATGGATTTGTTTTCGCAATGTACAAAGCTCTTCACCATAATTATTATTACTAACATAACATAATGATGACATTTTCCTTCATAAAATGGACAATTTCTTTCTATACTATAATAAATAACATTTACTTTCACATTTAATAATTGAGCAATTATGAATTATTACAATCTATATAACATATTTTAATATATTGAAACTACACAATTCATAAAACATTTTTAACAACAATGTTAACGTTTATACACAACTTCAATAAAATGTTCAACAAGAAGTGATGCCCCATGGCCCGGGGCAAGTAAATATAACAAAAACAAAAAAGATTAAATAATTAATATTTTAAATATATGCGGTCAAATACAGATAGAAATACTTCTTTCTTAAAAAAAAAAAAAATATTTTTTTAATTAACAGCCTCCACTTTCAGTATGAACTTTAACTCATCTATGACTCTGTTCATGATGTGTTTATATATTTTATATGAAGATCAAATATAACAACTTATTTGAGTCTTTGTCCTTATTTGATAACCACTAATGAAAAACTATTTGTATATGAGCCAATAAAGATTGACTTTGAACGAGTAGAAATCATATTTACATCAAAAGAATCTTAAAATTAAACTGTGAATGATTTTTATTCAACAGATTCTCACTCCCATCTCGTAAAATACAGACTCTTGGTCAGGTGACTTTGGCGTTGTTATTGACGATAAAAGTCTCCTTTAGTGTCAGATCTAAACGTGCTTTATCTAAACGTGCTGGGTCGGGACTATGCGGCCCATTTTTGACTCAGTTAGATTTAGGAAAAGATGGTGGGGGGGGCTTACGTTTCCATGACACGCGGGACAAGAACGGGACGGTTGGGTTTAGGAAACGTGACACGCAGGACCCGATCCCCGGTCTCCTGGGTGAAGGTCCTGTGTTGTTTGACCCATCCACCCCCCCAACCAACCTCCCTATGCAGATTTTGGGGCTTTCATACTACTCTCTACCGTAGTCTCTCTTAATGCTAAGTCATATTCAAGCTCCATGTAGCTGCTGCTCTCCCTGGAGCGCTCTACAAACACGCTGAAGGTGGTTTTAGCGTCTCTTCAGACGCTGACAGCCACTGTCCAAACCTCCTTATTTTACCAGTTCAGAGTGAGAACGGGTTGTTTTTATGATATATCAAATTTAAATAAAAACTGCATCATAATAAACAGACTATCTTAATCGTCCTGATTGTAAATTAACATATAATAATTATAAAATGTACCTTCACACAAAGGAAAAGTGTTGTACAGTTAACTTATATATTAAAATAAATTACATATTTATCTTTTCATAAAATACAATTATCATTTTAATTACTACAATAGGGGGCTACATCATAACATATATATTTACCACCTTATATATTTACTCTAATTTATTTAAGAAATAAATCAATATATCAGTAATTTCATGGTTTTTTTTTTTTACCTTTTATACACAAACACAATAAAATGTTCAGATTATGTTGATTATCAAATACTATTTATATTGAAAATATGCTGAGATACATATAAATATGTGGTTTGTGCTGTTATATATAATCTTGAATCATATATAGAAATATATAAATAATTATGCATAATTATATTTTTTAATAATTAATTCTTAATTATCCTAAACAATATAATTAAAGTTATACTCTTTACAAAATACATTAACTGACATATATTAGATTATGTTTAACATCATATATTATATTATTGCTGATTAACTGAGAGGATCAAATACTGTACGTTTCTAACATTTCATCAAACTTTTTTATATAATCAATTTAATCTCCTGCAGAAATAAAGAATAACTGGAGTTGTGCAGTGAGATTTAAAGATGTTTTCAAGAACTATGAACCTTTTTATGTAACTATAGCATAGGCATGGCTGCAATAATTCTCTTCTAATGATGAAAAAACTAACATGTGAAGCCTGAAGCAGCAGAAACTCATTAAAACACATTTAAAACTTGATCAATAAAATAACTGAAGGAAATAAATGTTTATTCTTACCTGTTACAATCAGTTTAGTTCCAGAGCCAAAGATGTAGTAGTATCCCCCGCCCCCACAGTGAAACTGAGTGATACAAAAACCCTTACTGCTGTTGAATGTGTCTGCTGAGGTGAACCAGTCCAAATTATTAACCAGTATCATATTCCAGCTCCATGATGTGTTTCTCTAATCTTCATATTAACATGACTGTCTCTTCTTTTATGTCTGTATGTATGCTGTACTAGTGTCATATAATATAAAACAAGTGGAGCAGTGTGATTGATGACCTTAGTTTATTTTGTATAATTGTTATTGTTATATTTTTGCAATACTAATACTCTGATATTGTTTGCTGTGGATTTAATTTATTATATTTTGCTGTGGACAATTTATCTTTTCCCTCTTTCACGAAATGCAACAACAAACACTAATTGACCCACCTGGAGAACCCCGTTCACATCAGTGATCTGATTGGCCAGCTGATCAGACCACTCCCTATAAAAGGAGACTAGACCTCTTACTGAGGGGGACAATGCTCTGGACGGATAGACCGGCTGTGTCCTGCAGCGGCCTGGCTTGCTGATCTTCTCCCTCGGTGTTGCTGCTGACTGGATCTCCTGTACCCTGGTGGAGCTGAATCCCAGACTCTGCAGTGAAGTGGTCCTTTTCTCCCACACTGATGCGTGGGTATGTTTTAGCATTTGAGCTAAAGGAGTCGTTTTTACTAGTTGTTCATTCCTGTGAAGGTGCCAGATCCTGGGGCCGACGGCAGAGCAGCAGACACGGCAGTACTGTTGATGAGCCCACTTGAAGTAGAGGAAAGGAAAGCTGTCACTCTAGTCACCCGAGACTGGTTTAAAGTTGCCGGGCTACGAGCAGGCTACCCATTGATTTTACATTTCTCCGCTGACAGAAACAGAGCGGCACCACAGAAATCCTGGTTCTGGATCTGTGGATTGGAATCGGCCATGGACGTCGTTTAGGGGGGGCTGAAGTTTCCCCAAAATGTTTCTAGGCCCCCCTAAATAATAACAATAAGAATTAGATTTATCATCATTGATAGGGCCATAAGTCCAAAAAAATAGATAAAAACTAATATGAAATTATTAAACCATCATCATTCAGTGTTTATATATATTTCAAATATAATTATTGATCTGTTTTTACTGGTTTTTGGCAGTAGAAGTTAAATATCCCCATTGACCAAAAAGTAAATATCCATATTGACCGACCACCCCCCTGTATCTGCATGAAATGGTTTGGTCCTGCCTTAGCGCACTCAGTCTACTGCAGTCAGTAGATGCGCCACAACTGTAACCGTGACCACAATGTTGCCAAGTAACGTTAAATCAAAATCTGGTTTCTCAAAAGGAAAGAGAGGAAAGACAAAGGAAAGGGTGTCAAACTGTAACCCATTTTCACCAAGAGAGGTGGGTAGCCTGTAGTCTGTGAGTGGTATTAACCTGTTGGCTTAATGTCCATAGTGGAATAAGCTAGCTAGCTACAGGCTAGTGCTAGCCTACATTTAATCACCATTTAATCAGTGCAGGGAAACGTTTAGCAAGATGTTCATATTAAATCATTGTCCCTGCCCCTTTAGCAGCCTTAACAACAGATGAGTCAGCAGCAGCCCAGTCTCCCCTAACTGAGCCCCTCCCTGTCCCAGTGAAGAAGGTGAGCAACATTGGGTTCAATGACATGCCTGTTAGCATCATTGCAGGGAGTCTGTGGGGATTTCTGTCTTTCCTGCTCTTTTACCATTACAGAAAATGAAGTATTTATTAATGACAGAAAATCAAACATTAACAATTAATTAATTAATTAATCCGTTTTGTATCACTATAATAACCCTGGTGTGGAAATTCCACTTTATTTTCTTGTTGTTGGCATATATGTGCAGCTAAGTTAAAAAATCAGCTGTTTTCATTGTTTTGAGAGGATGATGTTAATTTAGTTTGATTGAAAAGTTAATATATAATTAAGTTTGTCTGTTTGTTTTTTTAAATCTTTCATTAATTATTAATAATAATAATTTAGAGAATTTTCCATTTTTTTACAGTAACGATACATTGAGACTGTAAAAGATAGCCTTCAGCACATTATGGTTGCTTTTAATCTTGCATCAAATAGTGAACTACATACTAGACTTGCATGCATATACAAATCACCAGCAGTAAATATTGTGCTAGTACTAGTATTGAACTACAAGAAGCAAGACAGTTTCAAGCCTTTAATTAGAGTTATGTAAAGCTTTTGATGGGACAGTTAGGTCCTAGAGATGTGGTGACAACAGCTGTGCAGAGGGAGCCCAATTTGATTTTTTTTTGTTGTTGTCATGGAGCCCAAAATTCCTGGCGGCGGCCCCTGCACCGCACCGTCTCTGCATTGGTGTGAACTAGCAGCTTTCAGAGCGTTGCAGAGCCGGAGCGTTGGGAGTAACTGGGGATTCATCTCGCCGCTACTCTTTTGGTCTGAACTCGCTATGCTTACCTTTTTAGCTAATTCTTGAGGTAAAGGAAAGGGGATATTTTGGTTTGCTATGGAAAACTAAAGTCTAGTTAGAGTGAATGAGGGAAATACAAGAAATGGTTAACTTAGCAAGCTAATCACAACTCTTTATTCATTGCCAATAATATAGCCTTCAATTCATGGAGCAGATGAGATGGATATTGGAAGATATTTCAGCAGAGAGAGAGAGAATCAGGAGATTGGCAGAGAAGTTGATGCTTAGAACCTATAGCCCATTACTGACAATGGTCTATAGGTCTAAGGATTGTTTTGTAACAAACATTTGTTGGCAGGCCTAGGCACTATGCATAGCCTAAATTAAATTATTTCATTATCATATATGCTAGCCATATTCTAACCAATTTAACTTTCTTCATTCATTGGCTTTGATAAATTGAATACATATGTAGATGTTGCCTAAGGCTAGGCTAAAGATGAGGACATGCCCACAGATACACATGTGGAAATAAAATGAAAGCAATCCTACATACAGTACATACAGTATATACAGTAATCATTACTCCAAATCTTTTATTCCTTCCGCCATCAGGTTATTGTATTTAGACAGTAGCCACTTTAAATAGGATCCGTATCAATAGCTTACATGATAAAGTATGCAGTGATGCCTATTATGCCTATTTTTTTTCTTTTCTATTTGTCATATTTGTTTAACTTACCAGCTTATTAGCTGTCTGGCCTCTGTTTGTCAGTTTTTGGACATTTTGGTTTTTGTCTCATGTGACCAATTTGCATTTCGAAGTCATGAAATCAGCATCAGAGTTTTTTATCTTAAAGGATAAGACAGAAGGAACAGAGTAGAAATGGAAGAAAAGGATATGTCTGTCACTTTTACTTGTTAACATCTTGGTTTCTTGACATAAGTGTAGCTCTAATACAGTAACAAAAGATGTGAGTGCAGTGATGTTGCAAATGCAAGTTACAAATACCCCTGGGGGCTAACCCGCCTTTCTTTCAATCCTAGTGACTTCCCCGGACTCGGCTATTCAAAGCCCCGCTGAAGCAGATATTCTGTGCGGGGCGCCGGAGAAACACGGAGCTGACTCCAGGCTGGACTGGACTTGGTTGTCGTTTCACCCTGGGACAGAATATTGGACAATCCATGGTTCTATTGTCTCCCCTGGTTTTGAGGAGATTGTGATTTTAATGTCAGTTTAAACTTAACTTTTAAAATATTAAAATGGCTGGGAGTCTAAATCTTAATTTATTTAAAATTAACAGACTTCCAATCTGTTACACTAGCTGTTGTGGATCGTTGGTTCAGACGTTCATGTTCCTCAGAGGATGAATCCTACTGACTTTGATAAGTTTTTATCCAGTAACATCATCAGCTCACATTTTTATATTTAGTCCATTACTATAAATGTATAATGTCTGTGTGTTGCAGTGTAGTTACTGACAACACACCCTTCAGGAAGGCCTCATCACACAACACCACAACCAAGGTATTCACCAAATCAAAACCACACTCTAGAGATCTACACACCTGACAGTTTGACGAGCCCCCCAAATATGTTACGGCCACAGCAAACAAACACAACTTAAATGTGACGTCAACATATCGAATAACACCAAACCTGAGGATTAGTTAAAGTAAATTAAGATGTATTCACAAATTAACTATTATTGATTTAAACCAAAACTACGGGAGTCTGGAGGTCTGGCCAAAAAGAACAAAAGAAGAGAAGAAGCCTGAGCCAACCCACCAAGGGCCGTCAGACCCAGAACCCCCACCCCCAAACTAAAAAGTAGTAACTAACAGAAACAAAGCCACAAAAACTAGACTACCAGAGGTCCGTTCCAGGAAGGAGGTTTAACAAACTCTGAGTGTAACCCTGATCTCTGAGTTGATTTACCCTGAGATGGAAACTCTGAGTTTTCGGTTCCAGAACAGCTGATTTGAGTTGGTTCAATCAACTCGGAGTAGGTTGACTCAGGGTTAGGCGCGTGCACATAAGGCAGCATGAATGGAGCCATGATTCTACGATTCACCATGGTAACAACCACAAACAAACGGGTCGGCGGAAATACTCATGGGAACATACAGCGAGTTTGAAGCATAGACAGTATATTATTAATATTAAGAGTCTATGGTTTGAACATGCATTTCGTTAAAACAGCAAGACAGCGGCTGCTGCTGCAAAAGAGAGAGAATTGGTGTGGGAGAAAATTGTTGCCCGAGTCAATGCGTACGCATTAACAGTGTATTAATTTCATATTTAATCACAGTTAACTTATATTAGGCTACTGGTGAAAACTGGAATTGTAGGCTACACCTATAATTTTATTCAGGTGCAATCCTGCGGGCGAAAAAGTAAACTATACTATTCCCATTCTGAGGCTGCAGCACCATGATCATAAACAGAACTATAAGTATAATCATGTATTTCTTTTTAATGGCTCTCACTGGTTTGTGTCCAGGGAATACGTTTAAAAAAACGTTTCAGAGCGATCACACTTTTCTGACGGCTCTACATACAGTGGCTTTACTATTACAGTATGATCCGCTGCTGTTAGAAAGAAAACGTAATGGACACAAAGAATCTGCTGGGATGTTAAAGCCTGTCCACGATGTTGAACTAGTGGAAGGATAAGGTATCTACATATCTAATAGACTGTGATAAAAAATACCTCTCAAATCGGTTATGTGGAAATGAAAAAACATCTAGTCGGGACTCAATATCATCTCCCGAGGTAAACTCTCTGAATTAATACAGCTTTTTCATCAACGCCATCGTACAAAAGGACATGACATGTTTGAGAAAAAAACATTTTATAGTCTGCCTAACATAAACCAATACGTTTTTTATTCATGCAGTTAACAAACTGCATTAAAATGCGTCGATACAGAATGAATGAATGAGGAAATGAGTTTCCCCTCCCTCTGAGAGGGAGGAGAATGAGAGAAACTCAAGTTTTTTTCCCCCGTTCTTGAAGAAAACCTGCTCCCGACCAGGTTAGGTTCACAGACTCAGTTACCATAGTAACTGACTCTGAGGTTAAGTTACCTCTCTCTTTCTGGAACGGAAAACCCAGAGTTTCCCTCATCTCAGGGTTAACCAACTCAGAGTTTTCACTAAACCTTTCTGGAACGGGCCTCAGACCTCCATCCTCAAAGCAAAGAAACCCAAAAGAAGAGAAGAGAAACCAACGGTGATCAGCTGCTTCAGTCTCAGAGACAGATTTCTGTCTCCCAGCCTCTCTTATATCAGGGGAGGGCCCCATCAGAAATCAGGAACACCTGAGATGAACAGAGAAAAAGAGAGGGGGGGGGGCGCCTAACATCCATTACTATACATTTATAATGTCTGTGTGTTGGAATGTAGTCTTGTTGTTATCTGAAGTAGAAAGAGTTGTGATCCTCCTACTTTTAAATAATTGCTGAACTTAAGGTCAGAAATATTAAAGCTAAAATTAACGTTATTGGATGAAAAGGTTTGTTGCAATTTAATCATTCATTCAAAGTGATTTCAGTGTTTGGATAGATATGGTTTGACATTAATGTAATTATACATTGTTTTAAAACCTTAAAATATCTTCAATCCATATTCTGTCACATGTCATTAGACATTTCTCTGTTGATTAACGGTTTATAAGACATCTTAAAATGTGTATAAATATTAGGATTTATTACAGACTTTATTCCTGCAGCAGGTCAAATCAGAGGATTTTAATCTTTAAATATGGAAGCTGGTTTTTGGGTTCATCATTTTGCTAATTTTCTCTACATGATTGTAATCAGGAACTGCCTTTTTTATTTTTATTTTTTTAAATCACATGTGTTAAGACCCTGATGTCTAGGGGTTAAACGGATGCAACATAACAGGTGCCCCACTCCCAAACAGGACAAAGAATTCAAAGTAGTAGTTTCTATTTATTTTGGAGATGAGGCCCCAACACAACAAACAAAAACAATTCTAAAGGCAAACTAAACCCAAATCAAGTAAAGAAAGAAAAAGCTCTAACCTAAACTTCTAATCACAAGACAGGAGAAGAATAAAAAGGACTTCTCACTCCTACCAGACTGCTACTAGCAACATAAGACATTGAAAAATTTATTCACAACTAACACAAAGTGGCTGAAGGATAACAAATCAAAGAACTCAAAACTGAAGGCTGTTAACACAACTCCACAACCACTTGGACCACAAGACTCAGGTTACACAGGCACATGTTGGGAATGGCAGAGCCGAAGAGAGGGGCACAGGTCCTGTCTGATGAGGCTTAAGATGGCTGCTGTCCTCCCCGGCACACAGGAGAGACAGCTATCAGCTCTGCTGGACCAATCCGTGTTCACCTGTTCTTCGTTACCTGTGTACCCTCAGGAGAACAACTGATAGTGCAGGGCCAAACAAATTACAAAATATGACCTCAGGGTCATAACATACAACATGTACATACATAATTTGTATTATGAATGTAATTATTTGAATAGTTTTCTGTTTCAGATCTTTTATTATTGTTTCTCTCTGTTGTTAAGAAAAGAAACTTCAGCTCAGTTCAGTGTGTTTGTGACCAGTGTTAGACAAACTTACTCAGGAAGTGGAATCAGTTACTTGTTAGTTATTACTACTTAAAAAAATTATTTACATATTACATATACATACTTCAAAACTATTATTGTACTTGTTATATTACTATATTACTTTCTAACTGGATTAATAACTGTAATATAATTACTGTTTTGGAAATTGTAATCCCTTACACTACTCACTACGGGGGAAAGTATCCTAATAATATAACAGTAATAGATTACTTAGTAATCGTTACTGGCCAACACTGTTAGTGACTCTGGCTGAGATGGAGGTGAAATATGTGAACCTGGGCTGTGGTTTACTGATCTCTTCCTGTCACAAACACTGTTTGACATCTGTTCATCTGGAGGTTTTTGTTCAGGCTGGCGGGAGCATTTCTCACTGTGGGGATCAGACTTATAACAGGAGCAGTAGTAGGTGGCTGAATGATCGAAGTTTAACCTTCTGGATCTGCAACTCCCAGCTGTTCTGTTTATTCACAGCTGAGAAATCATCTTTCTGAGGATGATTATATCCCTTATATATGCCACCATCACTCGGATCAATAAAGGAATCCTTCTGAATGTTTCTTTGTCTCTCTCTGGTACCAGTATACATAATCATAAGTATTGTCACACTGCTGAGTGCCTCGACAGGTGAAGGAGACGTCTCCACCAACTCTCCTGGAAAACGTTAAATCATCCTGAATCAGCTGTGTTGCCATGGCAGCCAGCGTGTAGAGAAACAGACAGGTAGATGAAGGTGAGTGTGAGCCAGTATTTCTTAAAGGTGGAGTTTGTTGGCTCCTGATTGGCTGGAAACACTCACCTGAACACAGACAGCACAGAGCAGCAGCTGGGAGGAAAAGCATTTAGTTCAGTGGTGTTTCCTCTGGTGAACCTGGGGAGAAGTGACGCCCGGTGCAGCTGAGGCCAAACAAGGACGAGCTGTGAGATCAGACGAGGGCCACGTGGTTTCTAACAGCTCCTCAGATCTCCCATCAGCCCCTGCAGCAGACAGATAAGGCTGATGTCTGACAACAGGTCTTTTTCACTGCAGACATTTTGACTTCATTTGTCATAGAAGGAAAAGCACAAGTGTAAGATGAACGATGGCTCTGTTCTGTTCAAGTGTTCCCGTAAACCATGATGGTGAGACAGCTAACAGGAACGATACAGGAACCTCAAACAGAAGCAGCTAAATGGAATTCAGCAATTTATTATTCACACTTGTAACATGTCAAAATGTGTTATGTATAATAATAACAATAATAAGAAGGATTGGACAAAGACAAAAAAATGCACACAAAAAGGTTAAAGCAATAAAATAAATTATTAAAATAAAGAGCAATATAAAATAAATATATAAAATGGAGAGAATGTCGAATTAAAGTTATTCTACACATATTGTGTTTTAAGAAGGGATTTAAAAGAGTTTACTGATTCTGGGAGCTTTGTCTCTTTAGGCAGGATCGTTTCAAAGTCGAGGGTCCTGATGGTCAAAGGTCACCTTTAGATTCAAGCCTCGACTTTGGAGCGCACCTCAAGGGCGCACGAGGATCTCAGGCTGTAACGGCTCTTATGGGGGTCAACATCTCCGCTGTATAGCTTGGAGCCAGACCCAGACGAAGCTTTAAAAGTGATCAGTTAAATCTTAAAATCAATTCTAAATCAAACAGGAAGCAAACAGACAGAAGCCATATTGTAGTGATGTGTTGTCTGTTATAACCAGTGAGAAGCTTTTATGTGTAATAAAAAATGTCTTTCTTTAGTCTGACCTGAATTATTAGCATTTTCTTGGTATAATTAAATATTTAAACCAGTTTAAAGCTGGTTTAAAATTTGAATATTTAAACTGAAGATTGATTTAACTTCCCTTTGATACATCACAGCTTTTACACAATTAATAAAACATGTTTTAAAGTACCACCCTCCCCCAGCAAACAGCAGCTTTGCTTATTTAATGCTTTCAGAAAATCATTTCTCCTTTAAACTCCTTTAAATAGAATAACAAGTCAAACCAAAGCACACAAATGTTAGTCTGTTCCTTTAAGTAGCCTAAGGAAACAGTTATGACACATTTAATATTATTTTAAGGGATGTTTGTGCTATTTAAATGCTATAACTCTGAACAGTTTGATCATTGTCACCATGAAGAACTGTTGGAAGAATGACAACATATTGCAGCTGTACCAGCAGACAAACATGTCAGACATCACGTCTCCTTATGCTCTTAGATCGCTGTCACAACAATAAATAAGCTCTTCCAACATGGCCGTGGGACACATTTCAAACTAAACTTGATCTCACGGTGGGTTTCTGTGTTTCTGCCGGTGCTGACAGTAACCACCAAAGAGAAAGAGTGTCACCCTGTGGTTAGTCAGAGAAGTGCGCAAGGGTATCCAGGTGATGCTGATGAGGATGGTCGCCATGACGACATGATGATGCTGTTGCCTCTTGTTTTTACTCGGCAAAGAAAAATCAGTGACATCTCGTGGATAAAGAAACACACAACAGTCAATGACAAGTATTACTGCTACTATTGTTGTTCTATTAGTTCAATTAAAATATGATTTATACCGCAGCTGATACAATATGCTACTTTTACTCGCAAATATTACCGGTACTTCTACTAGCTCTGATAGAAACCTGAAGTTCTCAGCGACTCAACCTTTGTCTGTTCCTCAATCTGGGGAAGACCAGAGACTGGAATTATTAATGAAGGTTTTATTGTGACGTTAGCAGGACAGGTTGAAACAGTGTGTTGTTGTAGATATCTAGAGGGCAGCAGTGTGAAGGTTTTATTCTTCACAGCAGCAGCACAGAATGGACCTTTTCACAGCAGACATGTTGACTTGTCATAGTAGGAAAAGCACAGCTGAAAATTGATAACCTTAACGATGACTCAATTCTATCAAGTGTCCCAGTAAACTATTTCAGTGAATCAGCATGCAACAATACCAGGGCGTTTCCTAAGTGGAAGCAGCCATCATCAATAGTTTTGAATACACCTGTGCTTTTCCTACTATGACTGTCAACATAGTCTGCCGTGAAAAGGTACATTAACACAACTACTAGAAATAAATATTGTAGTATGAGGTGATAACTACAGGTTCAAAGGAGGGCTTCAGAGTAAAAAAACTCTTGGAACAACATGAAGACTATGTATCATGTATTCATTCTTCCCGTAACCTAAACAAAGAGCTTATTTGAACCCAAAGGATCTTATCCTGAAACTAACCAAGTCTTGTTGGTGCCGCAACCAAACCTGAACCTTAGTGGTCTCACACATCATAAAACAGATAAATTCTCTTCAGACAAATTATGTTTAATCAGATTATAAAACACTTCTGTGTCATTTTAAAGGTCAGTTACAAAAATACATATTCTGTCATTTTATTTGGAGGACTTGTTGGCCCCCACCTCTGTCTGAATACCACCAGTTTCAGATACAGCAAGTGTTTTTACAGGCAGAAGCACAGCTGTGTTGGTTAATCAGTCGTCTCATTTTGTGGCTGACCTCAACATGGAGGAAGTTAAAAGGTAAAGTCAGAAACCACGTGGCCCTCGTCTGATCTCACAGCTCGTCCTTGTTTGGCCTCAGCTGCATCAGAGCGCGCACTTCTCCCCCAGGTTCACCAGAGGAAACACCCACTGAACAAATGCTTTTCCTCCCATGCTGCTGCTCTGTGCTGTCTGTGTTCAGGTGAGTGTTTCCAGCCAATCAGTAGCCAACAAACTCCACCTTTAACAAACACTGGGTCACACTCACCTTCATCTACCTGTCTGTTTCTCTACAGGCTGGCTGCCATGACAACACAGCTGATTCAGGATGATTTAACATTGACCAGGAGAGTTGGAAGAGACGTCTCCTTCGCTGTCGAGGCACTGAGCAGTGTGACGGAAGTTATGTATACTGGTACCAGAAGCGGGACAAAGAAACATTCACAAGGATTCTTGCTATTGGCAAGAGTAATGGTGACATAGATAAGGAGAGATACAATCATCCCTCAGAAAGATGATTTCTCAGCTGTGAATAAACAGAACGGCTGGGAGTTGCAGATCCAGAAAGTTGAACCTCGATCATTCAGCCACCTACTACTGCCCTGTTGGAAGTCTGATTCCCACAGGAGAAATGTTCCCTGCAGCCTGAACAAAACCTCCAGATGAACAGATGTCAAACAGTGTTTGTGACAGGAAGAGATCAGTAAACCACAGCCCAGGTTCACATATTTCACCTCCATCTCAGCCAGAGTCACTAACAGTGTTGGGCAGTAACGCATTACTAAGTAATCTATTACTGTTATATTATTAGGATACTTTCCCCAGTAATGAGTAGTGTAAGGGATACAATTTCCAAAACAGTAATTATATTAGTTATTAATCCAGTTAGAAAGTAATATAGTAATATAACAAGTACAACCTAATATAGTTTTGATACTAAGTATTTTGTAAGGTAATATTACTTTTTAAGTAGTAATAACTAACAAGTAATATTATTCCACTTCCTGAGTAAGTTGTCTAACACTGGTCACAAACACACTGAACTGAGCTGAAGTTTCTTTTCTTAACACAGAGAAACAATAAGAAAAGATCTGAAATAAGAAAACAATACAAATAATTGTATTGTGAACGATATAATTGTGTGAACGATGAAGAGCTAAATTGCTAAAGCTAAACTGGATTAATAGCTTAAATTTGTAAAAATAAGGTGAGGTAGTGAGGGATAGTTGGAAAAGTATTAATGGTTTTAATTAACATCATTAAAAGTTGAATAACAGCACTAATGTATACAAGATGTGGAATATTTAAAGGTTTTTTAAAAAGCTGACGCTAAACTGAATTGTTGACTTGAAAGTCCAACGATGCCAAACGATGTAGAACATTGTGAGGTCTGAAATTATGAATAAGTATGGAAAGACTTACTACAAATGTTGTGAGAAACATTGATGAAAATGCAGAAATATGAAACTAATTGCTTGAAAATCTCAAATGCATTGCACTGCACTGCTGAAAAAACTTGGAAGTTGAAATGTACGAAATTGTCAATTGGAAGCGAACTGTATTACCTTAATAGGGTAAGAACTGAAATACATTGATCGTAAGCTGGAAGCTAATCTGTTATACTGTCAAAAGTGGAAGTTCAAATAAATTGACTAAAAAGGCTGAAAGTATTAATACTTTGTATTATTATCAGACATATCCATTGCATAGAACAAACAAGCATGACCATGGATGAAATCACAAATGACACTGTGGGCCCTATTTTAAGACGATCTTGAAACGCTAGTGTGAAACGAATCCAAACGTAGTAGCTTTGTGGGCGGATCTCTGGGGCTGTTGCTATGATACCGGCGATAAATGACTCTTTGCGCCTGGACTCAATCTTAAATGGGTTGGTCTGAAGTAGCTAGGTGTGGTTTAACGTGAAAAATAACCAATCAGAGCCGTCACCTCACATTCCCTTTAAGAGCAGTATTGTTCCTGGCGGATTGCTATTATGATGGGCGAATTTGCCTGGCCCGCGCAAAGGTAACAAATGCCGGCTTGTCCGGTGGACGATGTTGCTGGCTCTCCGGGTGCATCTCTCTCCAAGTCTGAGAGTGATGTTGCAGCTATGGGAGCTGGGCCCCCAAACGACACCACCCCTTCTCTGTTGTGCCCCTTCCTCCTCCCCCACTCCATCTTCTGTCCACCCCCTCCACCGAATGAGCCATTTCACATACTCCGGACCAGATCCCGGCCGTAGTTCAACATCACGTCTCCTTAAGTCCTCCAATTTCCTCATTTATGTCATCAACACATCCATAATTCATGGAAATCTGTGTAAAACACAACAAGCCACAAAGAATGCTGGGACTTTTGAGGACTGCACTGTAGAGTGCCTCCTGATCTATCCAAACACCTGAAGCGCATTTTCAGTAATATTTTCCTTTGTAATTATGTATGGTTTGCAAAATGGGAACTGCTGCATCCATTTAGATGAGAGAAGTGATACTTGTGACACACGCCACATTATGGCCAAGCTATCGCCCCTAAAATAGCATCTGAATAACGCTACTGACTATTTAGACTAGCCACTGATTACTCAGCCACTGATTTTAGACTAGGCCATGACTTTAGACCAGGTTTTTCCTGGTCAATGGCGGAATTGTTTCTTGAAACTGCTAGAACAGGGACAGTAACGTTACGCCTGAACACACCTCCTCTTTTCGCTGAACCGACCCCAGCAGCAAATACATTCCCTAATTGACCGCAACGTCTGTGGAGAGGGAAAAGTCCGCTGTGTCAGTCGGGCAAAAATAGGAATGATACATGGCGGGTGTACAAAGGCAATAAGTGCGCTGGAGTGCAAGATAGGCCCTGTGTGTGTGTGTGTGTGTGTGTGTGTGTGACAAAAGTGTTTGACAACATTATCGATCCTGCGAGAGGTGTATTTTTTTCCCAAGACGGAATGGAGGGAGAGAGGAACGCCACTCAAGAAAAAAAGCATGCTCAGGATGTCTGTTGTTTCGAGTAGACTACAGAAATCATAGGCTCCTGTTATCTAAAGGTTTGTCAGTGCCATGGCCAATATTTAAAAGAGATGAGGTCGTATAATTGAATGCCCCTGTATTAATTTGTAGCCAGAGTAGGCTATATGTCTTGGATGAAGAATAGGTTACAGAGAGAGGGCTGCAGCTGCTCGGTGTTTTGTGCAGTCATTAGGCTATAATACATCCATGGTTTTGATATCTAAAAGATTTCAATAAAACAATGGTTCCGTATTTATTCATGTCTCACAGCCTGTTGATTAGAGGAAATCCTCAGAGTGAAGTAACACAGCGTTATTGTCGAGGTATATCACTGGACATATTCAGACCACAGATATCTAGCAGCAACAGGTCCCACTCCTGAAAACATGTTATTTAGGCACATAGGGGCTGGCACCCACGGGGCACTACCAATATCGAGCCCACAGTCCTCCAGCCTGCTTCACACTTCTTCTCTCTCTCTCTCTCTCTCTCTCTCTCTCTCTCTCTCTCTCTCTCTCTCTCTCTTTGTCCGTAGCGTTGTACTCTGGCTCAAGTGAATACAGGCGATCATCAATTATATGACCTCATCCATATTGTTGAAACCATTTAAATATTGAGCGTGGCACTGACAAACATTTAGATAACGGGGCTTTATGATTTCTGTGCAAAAAGCAAGACTGCACAATTGCCCCATTAGGTGACGTGAAGCTTGGTTGGCAGCTTGCGAGGCTACGTATTGTTTCGCTTTTATGCACTAAAAGTGATTTTTTTGCTAATGACAGACCCAGATTGTTAATGAAAGTATCTGACAATATACTGATCTCAGGACGTTACTTTTTGTCTGAAAACAGCGGTGTGGAGAGGGGAACGCAACTCTGAGAAAAAAGGTGTTCAGGATGTCTGTTGTTTCAGAGTAGGCTACAGAAATCATAGGCTCCTGTTATCTAACGACAATTAAGATGAGGTCGTTATAATTGATGGCCCCTGTATTCACTTTGAGCCAGAGGACAACGTTCTACGGACAAAGAGAGAGAGAGGAGGAGAAGGGTGAAGTAGCGGCTGGAGGGCACCCGTGGGTGCTGTGCCCCTATATGCCCAAAGAATATGTTTTCTAGGAGTGCGACCTGTTGCTGCCAGATATCTGTGGTTGGATGTGTCCAGTGATATACCTCGAACACAATGCTGTGTTACCACGTCAGAGGATTTCCCTCCTCTTATCAACAGGGCTGTGAGACATGAGCAAATAAGAACGATTGTTTTATTGAAAATATTTTACACAACACAAAACCATGGATGTATTATAGACTAATGACCGCACGAAACACTGAGCAGCTGCAGCCCCTCTCTCTCCCCTCGTCTGCTCTTCATCTGTAGCATATTCTTCATCCATAGAGAACCTACTCTGGTTCAAATTAATACAGGGGGCCATCCAATTATAACAACCTCATCCACATTGTGGAAATCTTTTGAATATTGAGCCATGGCACTGACAAACCTTTATATAACAGGAGCCTATGGTTTCTGTAGCCTACTCCGAAACAACAGACATCCTGAACGCATTTTTCTCGAGTGGCGTTCCTGTCTCTACACCGCTGTCTTTGGACAAAAAGTCAAATCCTGAGATCGATAATGTTGTCAGACACTTTTGTCTCACACACACACACACACACACACACACACACAAACACACACATAGGTTAATTTGTGATTTCATCCATGCATATAGCCCGCTTCTTTTCGGGCAATATATTCACCTCTCAGCTCGTTAGGGTCATGCTTTTTTGTTCTATGCAACATGGATATATCTGAAAATAATACAAAGTATTTATACTTTCAGCCTTTTTAGTCAATTTATTTGAACTTCCACTTTTGACTGTATTGTAGATTAGCTTCCAGCTTTTCTATCTATCTATCTATCTATCTATGTATTTCAGCTGTTAGCTTATTAAGGTAATGCAGTTCAATGTTTTTTTCTTCCATACTAATTCATAATTTCAGTTATAAAATAAATTCAGACCTCACAATGTTCTACATCGTTTGGCATCGTTGAACTTTTAAAGCCAACAATTCAGTTTAGCTTCAGCTTTTCAAAACACCTTTAAATATTCCACGTCTTTAAACATTAGTGCTGTTATTCAACTTTTTAATGATGTTAAATTTAAACCATTCATACTTTTCCAACTATCCTTACTACTTCACTTTCTTCTTATGGATTTAAGACATTAATCCAGTTTAGCTTTAGCAATTTAGCTATTCAGCATTCACACGCATTTTCTGCAGGAAATGCATTTTCTGGCTTGATTTAATTATTTGTATAGTTTTCTTGTTCTAGATCTTTTTTATTGTTTCTCTGTGTTGTTCAGAAAAGAAACTTCAGCTCAGTTCAGTGTGTTTGTGACCAGTCTTAGACAACTTACTCAGGAAGTGGAAGAAGTTACTTGTTAGTTATTAATATTTAAAAAAGTAATATTACCTAACATTTTAATTAGTATCAAAACTAATTAGTTATTGTACTTGTTATATTAATATATTACTTTCTTCCTGGATTAATAAGTAATATAATTACTGTTTTGGAAATTGTAATCCCTTACACTACTCATTACTGTGGAAAGTATCCTAATAATATAACAGTAATAGATTACTTAGTAATGCGTTACTGCCCAACACTGTTAGTGACTCTGGCTGAGAAGGAGGTGAAATATGTGAACCTGGGCTGTGGTTTACTGATCTCTTCCTGTCACAAACACTGTTTGACATCTGTTCATCTGGAGGTTTTTGTTCAGGCTGCAGGGAGCATTTCTCACTGTGGGGAACATCCTTATAACAGGAGCAGTAGTAGGTGGCTGAATGATCGAGTTTAACCTTCTGGATCTGCAACTTACAGCCGTTCTGTATATTCACAGCTGAGAAATCATCTTTCTGAGGATGATTGTATCTCTCCTTCTCTATGACACCAGTATCCCTCCTAATATACAGAATCAGTGTGAATGTTTCTGTGTCTCTCTTCTGGTACCAGAATACATAAGGTAGGTCACACTGCTCAGTGCCTCGACAGTTGAAGGAGACGTATCCACCAACTCTCCTGGACAATGTTAAATCATCCTGAATCAGCTGTGTTGCCATGGCAGCCAGCGCTGTAGAGGAACAGACAGGTAGATGAAGGTGAGTGTGAGCCAGTGTTTGTTAAAGGTGGAGTTTGTTGGCTCCTGATTGGCTGGAAACACTCACCTGAACACAGACAGCACAGAGCAGCAGCTGGGAGGAAAAGCATTTAGTTCAGTGGTGTTTCCTCTGGTGAACCTGGGGAGAAGTGGCGCTCTGATGCAGCTGAGGCCAAACAAGGACGAGCTGTGAGATCAGACGAGGGCCACATGGTTTCTGACTCTGACTTTACCTTTTAACTTCCTCCATGTTGAGGTCAGCCACAAAATGAGACACTGACAAACCAACACAGCTGTGCTTCTGCCTGTAAAAACCCTCCCTGTATCTGAAACTGGTGGTATTCAGACAGAGGAGGGGGCCAACAAGTCCTCCAAATGAAATGGCAGAATATGTGTTCTGTAACTGACCTTTAAAATGACACAGAAGTGTTTTATGATCTGATGAAACATCATTTGTCTGTGAAGAATGAATCTGTTGTATGATGTGAGACCACTATGGTTCAGGTTTGGTTGGGCACCAACAAGACTTGGTTAGTTTCAGGGAAAGATCCCGTTTGGGTTCAAATAAGTTCTTTGGTTAGGTTACGGGGAATTTATTGTCATGGTTGAGAAATATTTGACACTTTTGTGGAAGAATTAATTAATTATACATAATCTTCATGTTGTTCCCAGAGTTCTTTTACTCTGAAGCCCGCACTTTGAATCTGTAGATATCACCTCATACTACAGTATATATTTCAGTGCTTGTGTAGATATATACCTTTTCCACATAACCTATGCAGTACACAATGACATATAGACATTTTCACAGCATACATGTTGACATGTCATAGTAGGAAAAGCACAGGTGTATTCAAAACTATTAATGATGGCTGCATTCCACTTAGGAGAGGTCCTGGTATTGTGCATGCTGACTCACTGAAATATCTTACTGGGACACTTGATGGAATTGAACCATTGTTAAGGTTATCAATTTCAGCTGTGCTTTTCCTACTATGACAAGTCAACATGTCTGCTGTGAAAAAGGTCCATTCTGTGCTGCTGCTCTGAAGAATAAAACCTTCACACTGCTGCGCTCTAGTGTCTACAACAACACACTGTTTCAACCTGTCCTGCTAACGTCACAATAAAACCTTCATTAATCATTCCAGTCTCTGGTCTTCCCCCAGATTGAGGAACAGACAAAAGGTTCAGTCTCTGAGAACTTCAACTACTTTTATCAGAGCTAGTACAAGTTCCGGGTAATATTTGTGAGAGTAGAATGTACTGTATTGTATCAGCTGCAGTAGAAATAGTATTTGAATTTAACTAATAGAACAACAATTATACCAGTAATACTTGTCATTGACTGTTGTGTGTTTCTTTATCCACGGGATGTCACTGATTTTTCTTTGCCAGTAAAAAGTAAAAAAAGAGGTAAGAGCATCATCATGTCGTCGCGGCGACCATCATCATCAGCATCACCTGGATACCCTCGCACTTCTCTGACTAACCACAGGGTGACACTCTTTCTCTTTGGTGGTTACTGTCAGCACCGACAGCAAACACAGAAACCCACCGTGAGATAAAGTTTAGTTTGAAATGTGTCCCACGGCCATGTTGGAAGAGCTGATTTATTGTTGTGACAGCGATCTAAGAGCAGAAAGAGACATGTGATGTCAGACATGTTTGTCTGCTGATACAGCTGCAATATGATGTCATTCTTCCAACAGTTCTTCATGGTGACAATGATCAAACTGTTCAGAGTTATAGCATTTAAACAGCACAAACATCCCGTAAAATAATATTAAATGTGTCATAACTGTTTCTTAAGTTTCTTAAAGAAAGAGACTGACATTTGTCTGCTTTGGTTTGACTTGTTATTCTATTTAAAGGAATTTAAAGGAGAAAACATTTTCTGAAAGCATTAAATAAGCAAAGAAGTTGCTGTTTGTTGGGGGAGATGGTACTTCATAATATATTTTATTAATTGTGTAAAAGCTGTGATGTATCAAAGGGAAGTTAAAAACAACTTCAGTTAAAATTCTGAAATTGTAAACCAGCTTTAAACTGTTTTAAATATTTAATTATACCAAGAATATACTAATATTATAGGTCAGACTATAGAAAGACATTTTTTATTACACATCAAAGCTTACTGGTTATAACAAGGGCAGCATGGTAGCCCAATGGTTAGCACTGTGGCCTCACAGCAAGAAGGTTCTAGGTTTGAATCCACAAACCTTTCTGTGTGGAGTTTGCATGTTCTCCCCATGTTTGCATGGGTTTCCTCCGGGTGCTCCGGTTTCCCCCACCATCAAAAACATATACTAGGTTCTCCATTCAGTGCCCTTGATTAAGGCACTGGCTCAGATCTGCAGTTGGTCCTCGGGCACTGTGATTGGCAGCCCACTGCTCCCTTGAGGGATGTGTTAAATGCTGAGAATGAATTTCACTACGTGAATGTGACAAAAACGTACCTTTACAGACAACACATCACTAAAATCTTGCTTCCTCTTTGATTTAGAATTGATTTTAAGATTTAACTGATCATTTTTAAAGCTCGTCTGGGTCTGGCTCCAAGCTATACAGCGGAGATGTTGACCCTATAAGAGCCAGTTTGCAGTCTGAGATCCTCAGGTCGCCCTTGCAGCCTCCAAATTCGAGGCTTGAATCTAAACGTGACCTTTGGACCTTCAGGACCCCTCGATTGGGAACGACCTGCCTAAAGGCTGTATTATGCTTCTGCATCAACTCCACACCGGTAGCACCGCCGCGCTCCTAGGGGTCCTTAGGGCGCCGGTGACCCTTTCAGAGTTCTGCGTCGGGGTTGCTTTGCATCACGGTGCATTTTACTGCCATAACGCTAGGTGAGGTGTGTGGCATGTCGCCTGTGTCTGTGTCGCTCACCAATGAAACGGTACTCAGAATGGTAAACCCCATGGACTGTTGTGCTAAAATATTAATCTTATTTGTTTGGCCTTTTCTTGCTTAGAATTTGTAAAAAGTATCGAGAAATAGACACAGTAAAATCCATTGACCTAGTTACTGTAACCAGAAAATATATCTAGTTCATTTGCAAAGCTTACGTCAGGGAACTAGCATGTTGCTACTCCCCACAGTAGGCTGCTTGAAATACTGACCATCAACACACAGGACCAGTTGGCCAATCACAGTCCCTGCGTTGCCTACGCAGAGGGGTCTGCGGGAGTACGCCGTCGATAAAAGCATAAATCAGCCTTAAGGAGACAAAGCTCGCAGAATCAGTAAACTCTTTTAAATCCCTTCTTAAAACACAAAATGTGTAGACTAACTTTAATTCGACATTCTCTCCATGTTATATATTTATTTTATATTGCTCTTTATTTTAATAATTTATTTTATTGCTTTAACCTTTTTGTGTGCATTTTTTTTGTCTTTGTCCAATCCTTCTTATTATTGTTATTATTATACATAACACATTTTGACATGTTACAACTGTGAATAATAAATTGCTGAATTCCATTTAGCTGCTTCAGTTTGAGGGTCCTGTATTGTTCCTGTTGGCTGTCTCACCATCATGGTTTACGGGAACACTTGAACAGAACAGAGCCATCGTTCATCTTACACTTGTGCTTTTCCTTCTATGGCAAATGAAGTCAAAATATCTGCAGTGAAAAAAGGCCTGTTGTCAGACAGCAGCCTTATCTGTCTGCTGCAGGGGCTGATGGGAGATGTGAGGAGCTGTTAGAAACCACGTGGCCCTCGTCTGATCTCACAGTTCGTCCTTGTTTGGCCTCAGCTGCATCAGAGCGCCACTTCTCCCCAGGTTCACCAGAGGAAACACCACTGAACTAAATGCTTTTCCTCCCAGCTGCTGCTCTGTGCTGTCTGTGTTCAGGTGAGTGTTTCCAGCCAATCAGGAGCCAACAAACTCCACCTTTAACAAACACTGGCTCACACTCATCTTCATCTACCTGTCTGTTCCTCTACAGCGCTGGCTGCCATGGCAACACAGCTGATTCAGGATGATTTAACATTGACCAGGAGAGTTGGTGGATACGTCTCCTTCAACTGTCGAGGCACTGAGCAGTGTGACCTACCTTATGTATTCTGGTACCAGAAGAAAGACACAGAAACATTCACAAGGATTCTGTATATTAGGAGGGATAATGGTGTCATAGAGAAGGAGAGATACAATCATCCTCAGAAAGATGATTTCTCAGCTGTGAATGAAGAGGACGGCTGTGAGTTGCAGATCCAGAAGGTTAAACTCGATCATTCAGCCACCTACTACTGCTCCTGTTATAAAGATGATCCCCACAGTGAGAAATGCTCCCTGCAGCCTGAACAAAAACCTCCAGATGAACAGATGTCAAACAGTGTTTGTGACAGGAAGAGATCAGTAAACCACAGCCCAGGTTCACATATTTCACCTCCATCTCAGCCAGAGTCACTAACAGTGTTGGGCAGTAACACATTACTAAGTAATCTATTACTGTTATATTATTAGGATACTTTCCCCAGTAAGGAGTAGTGTAAGGGATTACAATTTCCAAAACAGTAATTATATTAGTTATTAATCCAGTTAGAAAGTAATATAGTAATATAACAAGTACAATAACTAATTAGTTTTGATATGTAATATGTAAGGTAATATTTTTTTTAAGCAGTAATAACTAACAAGTAACTGATTCCACTTCCTGAGTAAGTTGTCTAACACTGGTCACAAACACACTGAACTGAGCTGAAGTTTCTTTTCTTAACAACACAGAGAAACAATAATAAAAGATCTGAAACTGAAAACTATTCAAATAATTACATTAATAATACAATGTAACATACAAAACATACAAATGTATGTACATGTGTTATGACCCTGAGGTCATATTTTGTAATTTGTTTGGCCCTGCACTATCAGTTGTTCTCCTGAGGGTAGACAGGTAACGAAGAACAGGTGTGACCACCGGATTGGTCCAGCAGAGCTGATAGCTGTCTCCTGATTGGTCGCCGGGAGGACAGCAGCCATCTTAAGCCTCATCAGACAGGACCTGTGCCCCTCTCTTCGCTCTGCCATTCCCAACATGTGCCTGTGTAACCTGAGTCTTGTGGTCCAAGTGGTTGTGAGTTGTGTTAACAGCCTTCAGTTTTGAGTTCTTTGATTTGTTATCCTTCAGCCACTTTGTGTTAGTTGTGAAGACATTTTTCAATGTCTTATGTTGCTAGTAGCAGTCTGGTAGGAGTGAGAAGTCCTTTTTTTATTCTTCTCCTGTTTTGTGATCAGAAGCTTAGGTTAGAGCTTTTTCTTTTCTTTACTTGTTTTGGGTTTAGTTTGCCTTTAGAATTGTTTTGTTTGTTGTGTTGGGGCCTCATCTCCAAAATAAATAGAAACTGCTACTTTGAATTCTTTGTCCTGTTTGGGGGGTGGGGGCACCTGTTATGTTGCATCCGTTTAACCCCTAGACATCAGGTCGTAACACATGTGATTTAAAAAAAATAAAAAATAAAAAAGGCAGTTCCTGATTACAATCATTGAGAGAAAATTAGCAAAATGATGAAACCAAAAACCAGCTTCAACATTTAAAGATTAAAATCCTCTGATTTGACCTGCTGCAGGAATAAAGTCTGTAATAAATCCTAATATTTATACACATTTTAAGATCTCTTATAAACCGTTAATCAACAGAGAAATGTCTGACATGTGATAGAATATGGATTGAAGATATTTTAAGGTTTTTAAAACAATAATTATATTAATGTCAAACCCTATATATATATATATATATATATATATATATATATATATATATATATATATATATATATATCTATCCATCCAAACACTGAAATCACTTTGAATTAATGATTAAATTGCAACAAACCTTTTCATCCAATAACATTAATTTCAGCTTTAATATTTCTGACCTTAAGTTCAGCTATTATATAAAAAGTAGGAGGATCACAACTCTTTCTACTTCAGATAACAACAAGACTACATTACAACACACAGACATTATAAATGTATAGTAATGGATGTTAGGCGCTCCCCTCCCTGCTCTCTTTTTCCTCTGTTCATCTCAGGTGTTCCTGATTTCTGATTGAGGGGGGCCCCTCCCCTGGATATAAGAGAGGCTGGGAGACAGAAATCTGTCTCTGAGACTGAAGCAGCTGATCACCGTTGGTTTCTCTTCTCTTCTTTTGGGTTTCTTTGCTTTGAGAATGAAGGTCTCATTCATTCAGTCTGTATCAGGCGCATTTTAATGCAGTTTGTTATCTGCATGAATAAGAAAACGTATTGGTTTATGTTAGGCAGACTATAAAATGTTTTTTTTCTCAAACATGTCATGTCCTTTTGTCGACGATCGCGTTGATGAAAAAGCTGTATTAATTAAGAGAGTTTACCTCGGGAGATGATATTGAGTCCCGACTAGATGTTTCTTCATTTCCACATAACCGATTTGAGAGGTATTTTTTATCAGTCTATTAGATATGTAGATACCTTATCCTTCCACTAGTTCAACATCGTGGACAGGCTTTAACATCCCAGCAGATTCTTTGTGTCGCATTACGTTTTCTTTCTAACAGCAGCGGATCATACTGTAATAGTAAAGCCACTGTATGTAGAGCTGTCAGAAAAGTGTGATCGCTCTGAAACGTTTTTTAAACGTGTTCCCTGGACACAAACCAGTGAGAGCCATTAAAAAGAAATACATGATTATACTTATAATTCTGTTAATGATAATGGTGCTGCAGCCTCAGAATGGGAATAGTATAGTTTACTTTTTCGCCCGCAGGATTGCACCTGAATAAAATTATAGGTGTAGCCTAAAATTCCAGTTTTCACCAGTAGCCTAATATTATAAGTTAACTGATTAAATATGAAATTAATACACTGTTAATGCGTACGCAGTGACTCGAGCAGCAATTTTCTCCCACACCAATTCTCTCTCTTTGCAGCAGCAGCCGCTGTCTTGCTGTTTTAACGAAATGCATGTTCAAACCATAGACTCTTAATATTAATAATATATTGTCTATGGTTCAAACTTGCTGTATGTTCCCATGAGTATTTCAACCGACCTGTTTGTTTGTGGTTGTTACCATGGTGAATCGTAGAATCACGGCTCCATTCATGCTGCCTTATGTGCACGCGCCTAACCCTGAGTCAACCTACTCCGAGTTGATTGAACCAACTCAAATCAGCTGTTCTGGAACCGAAAACTCAGAGTTTCCATCTCAGGGTAAATCAACTCAGAGATCAGGGTTACACTCAGAGTTTGTTAAACCTCCTTCCTGGAACGGACCTCTGGTAGTCTAGTTTTCATGGCTTTGTTTCTGTTAGTTAGTTACTACTTTTTAGTTTGGGGGTGGGGGTTCTGGGTCTGACAGCCCTTGGTGGGTTGGCTCAGGCTTCTTCCCTTCTTTTGTTCTATTTGGCCAGACCTCCAGACTCCCTTAGTATTGGTTTAATCAATAATAGTTAATTTGTGAATACATCTTAATTTACTTTAACTAATCCTCAGGTGGGGTGCGGTCGTAGATCTCTAGAGTGTGGTTTTGATTTGGTGAATACCTTGGTTGTGGCCTTCCTGAAGGGTGTGTTGTCAGTAACTACACTGCAACACACAAACATTATAAATTTATAGTAATGGACTAAATATAAAAATGTGAGCTGATGATGTTACTGGATAAAAACTTATCAAAGTCAGTAGGATTCATCCTCTGAGGAACATGAACGTCTGAACCAACGATCCACAACAGCTAGTGTAACGGATTGGAAGTCTGTTAATTTTAAATAAATTAAGATTTAGACTCCCAGCCATTTTAATATTTTAAAAGTTAAGTTTAAACTGACATTAAAATCACAATCTCCTCAAAAACCAGGGGAGACAATAGAACCATGGATTGTCCAATATTCTGTCCCAGGGTGAAACAACAACCAAGTCCAGTCCAGCCTGGAGTCAGCTCCGTTTCTCCGCGCGGGGCACAGAATATCTGCTTCAGCGGGGCTTTGAATAGCCGAGTCCAGGGACGTCACTAGGATTGAAAGACAGGGGTTGCCCCAGGGTATTTGTAACTTGCATTTGCTCATTGTCAATCTTTTGTTACTGTATTAGAGCTACACTTAAACAGATGTTAACAGTGAAAAGTGACAGACATATCCTTTTCTTCAATTTCTACTCTGTTCCTTCTGTCTTATCCTTTAAGATAAAAAAACTGATGCTAATTTCATGACTTCGAAATGCAAATTGGTCACATGAGACAAAATCCAAAATGTCCAAAAACTGACAAACAGAGGCCAGACAGCTAATAAGCTGGTAAGTTAAACAAATATGACAAATAGAAAAGAAAAAAATAGGCATAATAGGCATCACTGCATACTTTATCATGTAAGCTATTGATACGGATCCTATTTAAAGTGGCTACTGTCTAAATACAATAACCTGATGGCGGAAGGAACAAAAGATTTGGAGTAATGATTACTGTATATACTGTATGTAGGATTGCTTTCATTTTATTTTCACATGTGTATCTGTGGGCATGTCCTCATCTTAAGCCTAGCCTTAGGCAACATCTACATATGTATTTAATTTATCAAAGCCAATGAATGAAGAAAGTTAAATTGGTTAGAATATGGCTAGCATATATAATAAATATAATGAAATAATTTAATTTAGGCTATGCATAGTGCCTAGGCCTGCCAACAAATGCTTATTCTTACAAAACAATCCTTAGACCTATAGACCACTACTGACCTCAATCAGGATCAACTGCTCTGCCAATCTCCTGCTTCTCTCTCTCTGCTGAAATATCTTCCAATATCCATCTCATCTGCTCCATGAATTGAAGGCTATATTATTGGCAATGAATAAAGAGTTGTGATTAGCTTGCTAAGTTAACCATTTCTTGTATTTCCCTCGTTCACTCTAGCTAGACTTTAGTTTTCCATAGCAAATCAAAATATCCCCTTTCCTTTACCTCAAGAAAACGTAGCTAAAAAGGTAAGCATAGCGAGTTCAGACCAAAGAGTAGCGAGGAGATGAATCCCCCAGTTACTCCCAACGCTCCGCTCTGCAACGCTCTGAAAGCTGCTAGTTCACACCAATGCAACGAGACGGTGCGGTGCAGGGGCGCCGCCAGGAATTTTGGGCTCCATGACAAAAAAAAAAATAAATAAAAAAAATCAAATTGGGCTCCCTCTGCACAGCTGTTGTCACCACATCTCTAGGACCTAACTGTCCCATCAAAAGCTTTACATAACTCTCATTAAAGGCTTGAAACTGTCTTGCTTCTTGTAGTTCAATACTAGTACTAGCACAATATTTACTGCTGGTGATTTGTACATGCATGCAAGTCTAGTATGTAGTTCACTATTTGATGCAAGATTAAAAGCAACCATAATGTGCTGAAGGCCATCTTTTACAGTCTCAATGTATCGTTATTGTAAAATTACAAAATGGAAAATTCTCTAAATTATTATTTTATTAATAATTAATGAAAGATTTAAAAAAAAAAAACGGACAAACTTAATTATATATTAACTTTTCAATCAAAATAAATTAAATCATCCTTCTCAAAACAATGAAAACAGCAGATTTTTTAACTTAGTTGCACATATATGCCAACAAGAAAATAAAGTAGACATGTAAAATGAAATTTCCACACCAGGGTTATTATAGTGCTACAAAACAGATTAATTAATTGTTATTATTGTTTGATTTTCTGTCATTAATAAATATTTAATTTTCTTTTTGTAATTGTAAATAGAGCAGGAAAGACAGAAATCCCCACAGACTCCCTGCAATGATGCTAACAGGCATGTCATTGAACCCAATGTTGCTGACCTTCTTCACTGGGACAGGGAGGGGCTCAGTTAGGGGGAGACTGGGCTGCTGCTGACTCATCTGTTGTTAAGGCTGCTAAAAGGGGCAGGGACAATGATTTAATATGAACATCTTGCTAAACGTTTCCCTGCACTGATTAAATGGTGATTAAATGTAGGCTAGCACTAGCCTGTAGCTAGCTAGCTTATTCCACTATGGACATTAAGCCAACAGGTTAATACCACTCACAGACTACAGGCTACCCACCTCTCTTGGTGAAAAACTGGGTTACAGTTTGACACCCTTTCCTTTGTCTTTCCTCTCTTTCCTTTTCTGAAAACCAGATTTTGATTTAACGTTACTTGGCAACATTGTGGTCACGGTTACAGTTGTGGCGCATCTACTGACTGCAGTAGACTGAGTGCGCTAAGGCAGGACCAAACCATTTCATGCAGATACAAGGGGTGGTCGGTCAATATGGATATTTACCTTTTGGTCAATGGGGATATTTAACTTTCACCGCCAAAAACAAGTAAAACAAAAAGATCAATAATTATATTATTTTAAATATATACACACACACTGAATGATGGTTTAATAATTTTATATTAGTTTTTACCCATTTGTTGGGGCCCCTGTCAGTCATGGGGCCTTGGAATTGTCCTAACTTTTCCCTGACTCCTGTACTTCTGTCTAACTTCGGACTTTTCGGCTATTTTTTTAGTAGCTGATATATATATATATAGTTTATGTTGCGTCTAAATATCAAGGAGGATAAATCGAATTTTGCTTTATTATTTAGGGGAGTTAAGAACATTTTGGGGTAACTGCGGCCCCCTAAAACGACGTCCATGGCCGATTCCAATCCAGAGATCCAGAACCAGGATTTCTGTGGTGCCGCTCTGCTTCTGTCAGTGGAGAAATGTAAAATCAATGGGTAGCCTGCTCGTAGCCCGGCAACTTTAAACCAGTCTCGGGTGACTAGAATGACAACTTTCCTTTCCTCTACTTCAAGTGGGCTCATCAACAGTACTGCCGTGTCTGCTGCTCTGCCGTCGGCCCCAGGATCTGGCACCTTCACAGGAATGAACAACTAGTAAAAACGACTCCTTTAGCTCAAATGCTAAAACATACCCACGCATCAGTGTGGGAGAAAAGGACCACTTCACTGCAGAGTCTGGGATTCAGCTCCACCAGGGTACAGGAGATCCAGTCAGCAGCAACACCGAGGGAGAAGAAGATCAGCAAGCCAGGCCGCTGCAGCACACGGCCGGTCCATCCGTCCAGAGCATTGTCCCCCTCAGTAAGAGGTCTAGCCTCCTTTTATAGGGAGTGGTCTGATCAGCTGGCCAATCAGATCGCTGATGTGAACGGGGTTCTACAGGTGGGTCAATTAGTGTTTGTTGTTGCAGTTCGTGAAAGAGGGAAAAGATAAATTGTCCACAGCAAAATATAATAAATTAAATCCACAGCAAACAATATCAGAGTTTTAAGGCAAAAATCGATCAATAACAATTATACAAAATAAACTAAGGTCATCAATCACACTGCTCCACTTGTTTTATATTATATGACACTAGTACAGCATACATACAGACATAAAAGAAGAGACAGTCATGTTAATATGAAGATTAGAGAAACACATCATGGAGCTGGAATATGATACTGGTTAATAATTTGGACTGGTTCACCTCAGCAGACACATTCAACAGCAGTAAGGGTTTTTGTATCACTCAGTTTCACTGTGGGAGACCAGTTGGTGGTACTACATCTTTGGCTCTGGAACTAAACTGATTGTATCAGGTAAGAATAAACATTTATTTCCTTCAGTTGTTTTATTGATCAAGTTTTAAATGTGTTTTAATGAGTTTCTGCTGCTTCAGGCTTCACATGTTAGTTTTTTCATCATTAGAAGAGAATTCTTGCAGCCATGCAGCTATTGTTACATAAAAAAGGTTCATAGTTCCTGAAAACATGTTTAAATCTCACTGCACAACTCCAGTTATTCTTTATTTCTGCAGGAGATTAATCTGATTTATAGAAAAAGTTTGATGAAATGTTAGAAACATACAGTATTTGATCCTCTCAGTTAATCAGCAATAACATAATATATGATGTTAAACATAATCTAATATATGTCAGTAAATGTATTTTGTAAAGAGTATAACTTTAATTATATTGTTTAGGATAATTAATAAATTAATTATTTTTAAAATTTTTTTTTTTTTTTTTTTTGGTTTTTTTTTTTTTTTTTAAAAAAAATTTTTATATAAAAAAAAAAAAAAATACTAAATATAATATAAATTTAAAATTATGCATAATTATTTATATATTTCTATATATGATACAAGATTATATATAACAGCACAAACCTATTTATATGTATCTCAGCATATTTTCAATATAAATAGTATTTGATGATCAACATAATCTGAACATTTTATTGTGTTTGTGTATAAAAGGTAAAAAAAAACATGAAATTACTGATATATTGATTTATTTCTTAAGCAATTAGAGTAAAATATAAGGTGGTAAATATATATGTTATATGCAGCCTATTGTAGTAATTAAAATGATAATTGTATTTTATGAAAAGATAAATATGTAATTTATTTTAATATTTAAGTTAACTGTACAACACTTTTCCTTTGTGTGAAGGAACATTTTATAATTATTATATGTTAATTTACAATCAGGACGATTAAGATAGTCTGTTTATTATGATGCAGTTTTTATTTAAATTTGATATATCATAAAAACAACCCGTTCTCACTCTGAACTGGTAAAATAAGGAGGTTTGGACAGTGTCTGTCAGCGTCTGAAGAGACGCGCTAAAACCACCTCAGCGTGTTTGTAGAGCTCCAGGGAGAGCAGCAGCTACATGGAGCGCTTGAATATGACTTAGCATTAAGAGAGAGCACCGGTAGAGAGTAGTATGAAAGCCCCAAAATCTGCATAGGGAGGTTGGTTGGGGGTGGATGGGTCAAACAACACAGGACCTTCACCCAGGAGACCGGGGATCGGGTCCGCGTGTCACGTTTCCTAAACCCAACCGTCCCGTTCTTGTCCGCGTGTCATGGAAACGTAAGCCCCCCCATCTTTTCCTAAAACTAACTGAGTCAAAAATGGGCCGCATAGTCCCGACCCAGCACTGTTTAGATAAAGAACGTTTAGATCTGACGCTAAAGGAGACTTTTATCGTCAATAACAACGCCAAAGGCTCCTGACCAAGAGTCTGTATTTTACGAGATGGGAGTGAGAATCTGTTGAATAAAAATCATTCACAGTTTAATGGGACAATTTTATTTTTTTTACGTAAAAATTATTTCTACTCGTTCGATGTCAATCTTTATTGGCTCCTATATGAATAGTTTTTCATTAGTGGTTACCAAATAAGGACAAAGCCTCAAATAAATTGTTATATTTGATCTTTATATAAAATGCATAAACACATCATGAACAGAGTCATAGATGAGTTAAAGTTCATTCTGAAAGTGGAGGCTGTTATTTAAAAAAAAATTCTAATTACAATTACTTAACTTACCAGAGAGAGAACAGTGATTTCTATCTCTATTTGACCGCATACATTTAAAATATGAATTATTTATTCTTTTTTGTATTTGTTATATTTAGTTGCCTGACGGGGCGTTTTACTTGCCCCGGGCCATGGGGCAACACTTATTGTTGAACATTTTATTGTAGTTTTTTATAAATATTAACATTGTTGTTAAAAATTATGACATTTTTTATGAATTGTGTAGTTTCAATATATTGAAATATGTTATATAGATTGTAATAATTCATAATTACTCAAGTATTAAATGTGAAAGTAAATGTTATTTATTATAGTATAGAAAGAAATTGTCCATTTTATGAAGGAAAATGTCACTATATCAAATCACTATATTATGTTAGTAATAATAATAATAGGGAATAGACTTTTTTACATTAATCCATAACTGTCTTTAGTCCCCATATAACCCGTGCTGACATGAGATGATGTGTGTGTTCCATATGAAGGTGAATCCAGTAGATGTAGTGAACTTTGTGCTGTATTGATGAGTAGTTTAGTGATCAGAGTCCATGTAGTTTCCAGGATCAGACTGAATGCAGTGCTGGAAGCTGCTGGTGACTGTGTGAATGTGTGTCTGTGCTGCTTGTTGCTGCTGTCAAACTTCAGATGAGCCGGTAGTGAAGCCCGTGGTGAGCGTGTACCCAGCAGCATCCAGAGCCCACCTGGAGGGGAAGAGCTCCCTGCTGTGTCTGGCCTCAGCTATGTTTCCTCCTCTGGTCCAGTTCTCCTGGAAAAGACGTAATGAGACTGGTCCTCTGGAGGAGCTGTCCTCTGATGATATAGAGCAGCTGGAGATCAGAGAGTCAGGACACACCGCCTCCATCTTGCTGATCCATCAGAAAGAGAACAGCACATATAAATACCGCTGTGACGTCCTACATGAGGGGGGGACAGTGGAGGCCCAAACAGAACAAGGTAATGAAGGCTTGGTGACTGTTTTCAGTACCGACTACGTTTAAATGCACTTAATTATAATAATTAGTTTTTATCTCTTATTCTGAAAAAGACAATATTCCACTAATACTCTGTTAACATGCAGCTGTGCAAAATATGATTTTTGTTCCAGCGGTGGTGGACTTGTTGGATTATGTGAACACAGCCTCCCTCTTTCATTCCTTCAACCAGCTTCTTGAAAAAGTCGGCATCTCTACAGCAGCCTTGCAAACTGTTGCTTTTTGTACAACAACCATAGCAACGCACAGAGCTGACAGTGATGAAGGCTTGGTGACTGTGTTCAGCAGTGATTCAGCTTCATGTGGAGATGCTGTCAAAGAGAGCAGAGGAGTAGATGACTGACATTTGTCACTGCAACTCCAAACATTTCACTGCTTTTCTGTTTCAGAGGTTCCAGCTCCAGCAGCCTCCTGTCCTCCAGAGAGAGATCCACCAGACCAGCTAGCTCTGGAGGAAGCTGACTGTAAGATCACCTGCTGACTCTCCTTTAATAACTATGTTTCCTTTTGCACTTCAGATTTTGTTTTCAATGCCAACACTTAAAGTCACTGTCCTGGCTCCATAACTGAAAAGCTTGGTGGGGCCCTGACGTGTTTGTTTTTAATAGGGGCCTTTGACATTTTATTTCAAATTGTAGCCGACCCCCGTTTCTATTTGAAGCTGGTTGTCCCATCTGGAAAAGTCCAAGTTATACTGATGAAAATCTGAAGATGTTCTGATGAAATGTATATAGTAGAACATACTGAAACTGTGTGTGTGTGTGTGTGTGTGTGTGTGTGTGTGTGTGTGTGTGTGTGTGTGTGTGTGTGTGTGTGTGTGTGTGTGTGTGTGTGTGTGTGTGTGTGTTGTCTGTGTCTCAGTGTCCTTCCAGTCCCAGTGCAGGGTGAAGTTGTTCTGTCTGCTGTACACCCAGCTGATAGTGAAGAGTCTGGTGTACTGCTGTGGACTCTCTCTGCTGATGATCCTCAGAAACAAGGGACCGTCCACCAGCTGCTCACATGCTGACTGACTGTTTTCTGCTCGACTTTTCTCGCCTTCAAATCTCATCAATTCATCTCATTTATCACTTTGATCACTATTCACATATATCAATTATGACTTCTTGTAGTTGTCATCTTAATAATATAAATACCAGCCCGTTCTCATTCTGAACTCGTAAAATAAGGACGTTTGGACAGTGGCTTGTCAGCGTCTGATGCGGCGAAAAAGGAGCACTTCAGCGTGTTTGTAACGCGCAGCGGAGAGCCGCAGTTAGATACGATTTAGCGAGTAGTATGTAAGGGAGAATTACTGCAGGTCATGCTTGCTAGAGTTGCTTTTTAGAGTCGCTTTTTTCTTTCCTCCTGCGTGTCACAGAACCGTACAACCTTTTAATAGTCCCGACCAAGCGCGTTTACTAGAAACGCTAAAGGAGAATTTTAGCGTCAATAAGAACGAGAAAGGCTCCTGACAAAATGTCCTTATTTTATTTATTTTACGAGTTTGGTGTGAGAATCTGTTGTAAATACATATATATCTTAGCAGTTACTAAGTTTAAAAGTTTAAATTCTGTGGTGTTTTTAGATACTTTAGTTTATTTCTACTTTTAATTGTGACTTCTATAATGATAAATCATATGAATAATCAGCTGTCTGGTAGATATTTCGTAGTTCATAGTATTTTTTCTGTCCTTGTGTTTCTCTTTAATACATTATGTAGAGTGTGGCAGCGTTGTCAAATTGTTTTCATGAATAAAAGTTTTTTTTTCATCCTTGTTTTTTGGATTTCATTCAAATAATTAGAATCAGAATCATTGTCATTGGACAGCTAACCAAAGATAACAAATATATGTAACCAGTTGTTGTATACAGATCAGTAGGCGTGGGTGTTCCACGCTGGAGTCTTCTCCAGGACAAATCTTTTATGGTGAGTTGCTCGGTAATACCTGGGGTCGTGGTGTATATGGGGCACAGGTATTTAAACATTCACTTTCATAAAACTTGTAATACAAAAACTAGTTTTCATAATGTAGGTAATCAACTGGGGAGGTTTCATGGTGATATCTGTTAGTTAAAATATTAACACTTATTTACCTGTAGAGTCTTAATTTCATAATCCATATCTTTAAAGGTTTTGTTCTCATACGTTGAGCCAGAAATCTCCACTTCAGTAGAACTTACATAAACCAAACTTTACACTTTGATTCCTATCTTTATTCTGACATTTTGTTACGCAGGGCTTTGTTCAGATATCTTTCAGAGTCTGTCTTCTACAAAATTGTATGTATGCAAATAAGCACACATTTAATAAGAAGATGCCTTATTTGCATTGCAGACATTAACCACTGATCAGATCAGAAAATACTCATGTGAGTTGTCGTGTTTGTATGAGGACTCTCATCAAATCCAAGTGTAAACTGTAAAGTTCACCTTTGATGGCTAAAATCTCCATAAATAAAGTCCATGGACGTGACCTCCAGGTGGGTCATCATTGTTGCTCTCTGGGCTCAGTTAAACTGTGTGTGGGTAGAGGGCTCAGTGGAAAAAAAGGCTTCCAGACCACAAGAGAAAAGACACACAGCTGCAGAGAGGAAGAGGAGTTCCTGAGTGTTTACAGCAGCAGCAGATATGAATCTGTTCTCAGTGGTTATTAGAAATCATAAAAAACTGTTGACAGCGAATCACCACTTCCTTTCCTGCAGCAGACGGGCTGTGTGGGTTTCTGCTCTGCAGCCTTTCTCACATTAACAACACAATGACAGTTACAACCATCCACTCTGGTTAAAGGATCATTCCAGGAACTGGAGTTTGATTTCAGCGCTCAGTATTCACTCTCTCAGCTTGGATCTGTGTCATTAATCTGAGAAAGAAACAGCTCGAATCAAAAAGAAAAACATATTTAATGAATAAAAAACAACCATGTCCATTAGCACAAATATAACATCAATTATATTTTAAAGAATTAAGCAAAAAATATATATTTTATAAAAATATTTTTTTCTTATTTTCCCCTTAAATCATGAGTAATTTTTAACTAAAACTCTGATTCATAAAACAGTGGAAATTATGAATAAGAATGTGTAGTAATACATCATTATTATACATACACATAAAGGTTTAAGAAGTCGACCGCAGTATTTTCCAAAAATAAGCGGTACATCTGTTATCATTGATCAGAGCGACAGAACACAAACCACAGAGACAAACAAGTCATCTTGTTGTTTCACCCCCTCAAAAAAACATCTGCATCTCTGAAAGCAGAACTAGAGCGTCCATGTTACCATGGTAACATGAAGCAACCTATCGGTGCACCGCGGTAACTCCAGCTTTTGGTAACACAATCATAATTTACATAACCAACCATACAGGTTCATGTTATCTTAAAGGAGTTTGCACACCGCTCCAACAAATACCAACAAACTCCAACATTCTAAAGTTGTCAGTTGTTGGCAGTTGTTGGCAGTTGTTGTCAGTTGTTGTCAGTTGTTGTCAGTTGTCAGTTGGTCGTCTTTAGAATGTTCATAAACCAACTGCCAGTCCACACTGCCCAGACAGGAACAGACAAGACTGACTTTGGTCACCTAGTCCTACCTTTTCTTATTTGAGTTTTAGTGTAATATAACATGGATGAAATGGAGATCTTGTTGAATGTGGCCAAAGTAGTTCTGGTCTACCTGGCCTGTAAAGCTGCTAGCCGTGTACAGGAGAGACGGCAATCAAGACGAGCCAGGAGGAGACTGTGGTGGAAACCTTGGATATTGCGACATGTAAAACAGGGAGTCTATCCTAACTTGTGTCAAGAACTTCCCTCAGAAGGGCGGATCTAGGCAAAGCGGCAGCTGCTCCCCACCAGGGTCTTTGCCCCCAGCTGCCCTAACTTTGGCATTCAAACTTTGCTTGTAAAACAACCGCCACTATGTGCAATTGGTAATTTTAAAAATGATTGAAACAAACAATTAATTTATATTAATTCATAATAAATAATAATTGTAGATGTAAATCTTTAGCCCCTGCCCCTCAAATACTTAGCTACGTCCCCTGCATCAAACGCGGTAAAGAGCCGCTCGCATTATCTAGGGTTTCAAGATTACAGCGAAATTCTGCCGCGTGGGGCCCTGCATCCCGCGACTGGAGCTTAATTGAGCTGCCTCGCCAGCCTCTTTCAAAGTGAAGCCTGGTTTCAGGTGAAGTTAAAACACACGCTTCATCTGAAGTTAAATTTGTAATAATTATAATTCCTCATAAAGCAGCTTTAGTCAGCATCAACAATAACAGCTATCTGTTAGCCAAAAGTCAAATCGCCTCCCCTCATGGGCTGTAAGCTACTCTGCCGGGTTTTGATATTTGATTTCAGTAAAGACAAGAAGAGCATAATACAGGAATATTGCCAAACTGGCATGTTTGAATTCATAACGCATAGAGGGTCGCTGCTTCGCATAAGCATTGCCATACCACACTACAGTATTTCCCGTGAAGCTACGTATTAAGTAAAAATACTCTGCGCCGGAAAGCAGTTTTCCTTATCTATAATTTCAACTCAACACTACTCACTGCTTTTCTGTTTCAGAGGTTTCTACTCTTCCACCATCACCACCATCTCTTCCACCAGCAACTTCTGTCCCGCCTCGTACCTCAGTACCGTGGAGGCCCAAACAGTGGAGGCCCAAACAGAACAAGGTAATGAAGATTTGGTGACTGTGTTCAGCAGTGATTTAGCTTCATGTAGAGACTCTGTCAAAGAGAGCAGAGGAATGACATTTCTGACTGCAACTCCAAACGTTTCACTTCTTTTCTGTTTCAGAGGTTTCTACTCTTCCACCATTACCACCATCACTTCCACCAGCAGCTTCTGTCCCGTCCGTACCAAGTGAAGTTGTTCTGTCTGCTGTACACCCAGCTGATAGTAAAGAGTCTGGGTGTACTGCTGTGGACTCTCTCTGCTGATGATCCTCAGAAACAAGGGACCGTCCACCAACTGAACACATGCTGACTGTTTTCTGCTCGGACTTTTCTCTCCAACAAATCTCATAAATTCATCTAATTTATTACTTTGATCAGTAATAACATCAATTATGACGGTTGTAGTTGTCATCCTAAACATACTTATATATATATATATTTCTGAAGTTACTAAGTGTGAATTCTGTGTACTGTTATTTTAATACTATTTGATACTGATTATTTCTATTAAATTGATTATTTTCTTTAAATTGTGACTTGTATATTGATAGAAAATGTATGTGAATTATCAGCTGTCTGGTACATATTTTATAGTGTATAGTATTTTCTTTTGTTCTTGTTTCTTTTAATACATTATGCAAATCTTTGTCAAATTCTTTCATTGTTACGTTCTCAATAAACTGAAAAATCTAAAGTTTCTATCTTTTATAAGAACACTCATTTTTATGAATTTGATTTAAATGATCAGAAACAGAAACAACGTCATTGGCCGTGTATGCTGACACCTGCAAGTGATTTGGAAGATATGAATATAAGCAAACAGCTAAACAAAGATGAAACATATATACACACAGCTGTTATATATAAGTCAATAGTCAATATTATCCTTTCCCACATTCCCAAATATGTGGTATTGTGTTGTTGAAGTATTTTCTGCTTCATTAGATATCGATAGAGAGAAACAGGAAAGGCAGGGTAGAGAGGGGATGACATGCAGTAAAAGGAATGGAACCCAGGACTCTTGATACATGGTTCCGCGCATTTTACAAGGAAGCAACCGGACCCCCCATTAGTTGTATCATGTTAACATGATAACATGAACGCTCTAGTTGGGCTTGAAGATGAGATGTAGATGTTTTTTGAGGGGGTGAAACAACAAGATGACTTCTTTGTCTTTGTGGTTTTTGTTTTGTCGCTCTGATCAATGATAACGGATGTACCGCTGTTGTATTGTTGTAAATTACTGCGGTCGAAGTTAAATAACGTAGAATCATAAAGTATTATAATAAACAATAATGATACATTACTACACATTCTTATACATAATTTCAGCTGTTTTGTGAATGTGCCTTTAGTAGTAAATTAATAATGATTCATGATTTAAGTCGAAAACATGACAAAACACTGGCAAATACATACGTCCTTTTCATTTTTGCTGAAAAAGAAGCATCAATTTGCTTTAATCTTAAAAATAAGCAGAAATATATTTTTTAAACATTGGATTTTTATCCAATTAGTTTTTATTATTAGTTTATCTAGGCCTTTGTTTTTTTATTCTCTAAATATTTTTGAATATAAGTTATTATATATGAGACATGTTTCTGAATACTGAGCGCTGAAATCAAACTCCAGTTCCTGGAATGATTCTTTAACCAGAGTGGATGGTTGTAACTGTCATTGTGTTGTTAATGTGAGAAAGGCTGCAGAGCAGAAACCCACACAGCCCGTCTGCTGCAGGAAAGGAAGTGGTGATTCGCTGTCAACAGTTTTTTATGATTTCTAATAACCACTGAGAACAGACTCATATCTGCTGCTGCTGTAAACACTCAGGAACTCCTCTTCCTCTCTGCAGCTGTGTGTCTTTTCTCTTGTGGTCTGGAAGCCTTTATTTCCACTGAGCCCTCTACCCACACACAGTTTAACTGAGCCCAGAGAGCAACAATGATGACCTACCTGGAGGTCACGTCCATGGACTTTATTTATGGGGATTTTAGCCATCAAAGGTGAACTTTACAGTTTACACTTGGATTTTATGAAAGTCCTCATACAAACACGAAACACAACTCCAAAACAACACAATGAGTGTTTTCAGATCTGATGTCTCAGTGGTTAATGTCTGCACTGCAAATTAGGAATATTCTTATTAAATATATGTTTATTTGCATATTGTACATACAATGTTGTACAAGTCAGACTCTGAATGATAGCTGAACAAAGCCCTGTGTAAAATTAAAACTTCAGGATATAGATAGGAATGAAAGTGTAAAGTTTGGTTTATGTAAGTGCTACAAAAGTGGAGATTTCTGGCTCAAACTATTAGAAAAAAACCTTTAAAGATGAGGATTAAAAAATATTGACATGTTGATTACAGAGTTAATATTAATTTTTTAAGATTATTTTTTAGCCACTTTTAGGCCTTTACTTCCACAGGACAGATGAAGACATGAAAGAGGAGAGAGGGGGGAAATGACATGCAGCAAAGGGCCGCAGGTCAGAGCCGAACCCACGGCCGCTGCGCCGAGGAGTAAACCCCTACATATATGTGCGCCTGCTCCACCAACCGAGCCAACCCGGCCACACAGGGTTAATATTTTAACTAATAGATATCACCATGAAACCTCCCCAGTTGATTACCTCCATTAAGACAATTAGTTTTTGTATTACGAGTTTTCTGAAATTTAGTGTTTAATAATGTTAATGTATGAGTAATAATTGTGAGGTCTGGACTGTTGGTTTGACAGAACAAACATTGTGAAGGAGTCACTTTGGGCTCCGGGTAATTTGTGATGAACTTTTCTCACTCTTTTTACAAATCAATCAATTAATTAATGAAGAAAATAATCAGCAGATGAATCCAGAATGAAAATAATCATCAGTTAAAAGTTCAGAATGAGCTCCAGCTCAACCAACTCCAACAGTAAAATCCTGCTTTTACATTAATGCTGAGTATTAATAATCTAATATATAATATTAAAACAGTCACAGGGGACATTTTAACTTACAAAACTACATTTTCTCTGATGATACTTACAGACTTACCTGAAGGAACATTTTCAATGCAGGACTTTTACTATAACAGAGTATTTGTACTGTGTGATATCAGTACTTTTACTGCAGTAAAGTATCTGAATGAAACTACTGTTGTTACTGAGTAGAACATTTCCTTCACACTGCTGCCCCCTAGTGTCTGCAACAACAAACTGATTCACACACACAGCCTTTACTGTAAGGGTGAATCCCAAGTCTCTTATTTGATATCTCCTCGGTCCTCGCTGGAACCAGAAGTTGTTCTGGCTCTCCTTCATGAAGGCCGTCTCAAAGCTCTTATTCCTGCCCAGAGGAGCGAGGATGGAGGAGGGATCATCGTGGAGCTATGAGCGAGGATACAGAGAGCAGCCTTCCTGGAAGCCGTGCAGCTGAAAGCCGCTGCTAACTCCGCCCAAACAGCTGACAAATTCATGTTACGCTTTAGAGGAAAGGACGTCTCATCTCTCTAAAACACATTTCCTTGTTTCCTCTCTCCTCACCTCTCTCCCATGCTTCCTCTGTGGGATGGAAGAAAGGAAAAGGAAGGCAAGCAGTGAAGGAAAAACGTGGAGACAATTTAACAACCTGAGACTAATTTGTATTGATATTTTTTACAGTTTTTTCTGCTTGGGTTGGAGATGTGATAACATTCTGAGTTTTTTATTTTCTGGAATGTGTTTAAAATCTGTGAAAAATCAGCTAAACTTCGGGCCTGCAGATTCAGCTGTGGCCCTGTCGACCCCATGTGACAAAGCAAAGATTACTTTTCTTATCAATTCATCTGCTGATTTGGTCTATAAACCATCAAGAAAAAAAAAAAGAGAAAGATGTCTTTATGACTTAAAATATTCTGTTTATTCATTTTACTGTAAAACAAACAAAGTTGAGACTTTTTTTGCATTTGTGCTTGAAAATAGTTGCAGATTAATTTTCTAGTTATTGACTAGTCAATTATTGGACCAAATATTGCTGCTGCTGCTGCGCTGTAAGTTTTTTTGTGTTTTTAATCTCTGTGCTTTCTTTGTATGTGTTTGCTCATTGTCGTTACGTGGTGTCTTTTTATTACATTACATGTCATTTAGCGCACGCCACAGCAACTTCCAATTAAGTGCTTTCAACCCTGAAGGTGCAAACTCCAGACAACAAGTAGTAAGTGTAAGTACATTAGCTTTAAATAAGCAAAACTACAAAGAGACATGTGAAAGTGCAGCTTCAAGAAATAGGGTTATATATATATATATTATATAATATATATATATATATATATATATATATATATATTTTTATATATATATATATATATATATTTTTATTTTTTTTTTTCCCCTCTTCTCTTCTTTCCTTCTTCATGCTTTTATCCGAAGTGTAGTCAGAAGAGATGTGTCTTTAGCTTTCGGCAGAAGATCGTAGGCTTTCGGGCCATCCTGAAGCCAATAGGGAGCTCATCCCACCATTTGGGGAGCCAGGACACAGCAAACAGTCGGGTTTTTGTTTGAGTGATTAGTTCTCCGTCGCTGTGAGGGGGCAGCAAGCAGGTTGGCTGGTGCAGAGTGAAGTGGGGGGTTGGGGTATATGGTTTGACCATGTCCTGGATGATGTAAGCTGGGGCTGATCCCTTCGGGGCCTCGGTATGTGAGTACTAGTGTTCTGAAGCGGTTCCAGATGCAACTGGTCCAGTGAAGAGAGCGGAGGAGCAGTGTAGTGTGAGAGAACTTGTAATGTGGGTCTTTTCCTGCGACTGTAGTGTTGTTCCTAGTGTTTCTGGATTTTCTTTTAGTCAGTTTTAGACCTGCTTGCTTCAGAACACTTTTTGTTGCAGCCGTTTTAATTTAATAAACCTTGGAAACCTTACGCTGCCTCCTTGTCTTGAGGCCGGCTTCACGCTGCCTGTGTGGCGTGAGCGTGGCGTTTCTGCTGCGTGTCAGCTGTGTGGCGTTTACTATGTCTGTTCACACCAGAAAGGTGTCTGACGCGCTGCTGCTCCTGCTGCTAGCCTTGTCTGGACACATTGTTTTCCATTCATTTACTGCACTCAAGCAGTAGTATACTTCATGTTAAACATAAATATATACTGATCTGATTACAGCAAAGACAACGTCGGCAGTATTGAAGGCAAAATAGGCTACAAAATATTTTGTTCTGTATGGACAGGTGCAATATTTGAAAATGGATACTTATTTATTATAATTTTTTATATTACATTTATATTTGCATTTATGTCAAAACCTCGAGACTTTCAAACATCAACATGTCATTTATTAATATGTATTAGTGTCAAAATGACATATAAACATCTTTTTGTATTCTATTTTGCCTGGAAACGCTTCCAACACGCAAATAGGTGTCCTACTTCTAGCATGCACGCGTTTTTGGTGCGGCTCGAGCCGCGCCTGAGACGTACGTGTCACGCAGGCAGTGTGCACGCTCTGGCCTGTTACCATGGGAACCCAAATAAAAACGGACACGCCACGCAGCTGACACGCTCACGCCACGCAGCCAGTGTGAAGCCAGCCTAACTCTCTGCATTTTGGGGTCCAAGCCTGCACAAATCCTGACACTAGGCCTCTTAAACACACTCCAAAATGGAGATACAAGACAAGAACATTTCTGTACTTACAGGTTCACTCTTTGAAATGTTACCCTAACAGTACAATATTGGTTTTAAGAGGCCAGAACTGTACATTTCGGCTAATTTAAGGGTACAACATGAAAGAGAGAACACATTTGTACCATTTCAACACCAAGGGTAAAAATATGAAAAATGCACTCAAGCATTTATTTCATATTCTTGATATCAGACATCAGTTTCCTCAAAGATTTCAGTCTTTATCAGCACTAGTTAGACATCTCGTCTCACTAGTTGAACAACACCTCTCACTATTTACTCTTTATCATCATCTAGTTAACTAGTGAGGCTCAAAATGTCCATTAGCTAACTAACTAACTAACTTTACTATTATACTTACAGACTTTCACTGAAGGAACATTTTCAATGCAGGACTTTTACTGTAACAGTGTATTGTTTACATTACTTTTACTGCAGTAAAGGATCAGAATACTTTCTGCAACACTGCATACAAGAAACAACAAAAAAGAGACAAGAAAAACACAAATAAAGAAACACAAGACGTGTAGTTTGAAGCAGTGAGTCTCTGCAGCCACCAGAGGGCAGCAGTGTCAAAGTAACAACAGGAGGAGCACAGAGGTGATCATCATTTTATTGGTTATTATAAGGATCCCCATTAGCTGTCGCCTAGACAACCTGCTGGTCTTCCTGGGGTCCAAAAAAGACCAGAACTACTTTGGCCACATTCAACAAGATCTCCATTTCATCCATGTTATATTACACTAAAACTCAAATAAGAAAAGGTAGGACTAGGTGACCAAAGTCAGTCTTGTCTGTTCCTGTCTGGGCAGTGTGGACTGGCAGTTGGTTTATGAACATTCTAAAGACGACCAACTGACAACTGCCAACAACTGCCAACAACTGCCAACAACTGCCAACAACTGACAACAACTGACAACAACTGACAACAACTGACAACAACTGACAACAACTGACAACTTTAGAATGTTGGAGTTTGTTGGTGTTTGTTGGAGCGGTGTGCAAACTCCTTTAAGATGAAATGAACCTGTATGGTTGGTTATGTAAACTATGATTGTGTTTTCAAAAGCTGGAGTTACCGCGGTGCACCGATAGGTTGTTTCATGTTACCATGGTAACATGGACGCTCTAGTTCTGCTTTTAGAGATGCAGATGTTTTTTTGAGGGGGTGAAACAACAAGATGACTTGTTTGTCTCTGTGGTTTGTGTTCTGTCGCTCTGATCAATGATAACAGATGTACCGCTTATTTTTGGAAAATACTGCGGTCGACTTCTTAAACGTTTATGTGTATGTATAATAATGATGTATTACTACACATTCTTATTCATAATTTCCACTGTTTTATGAATCAGAGTTTTAGTTAAAAATTATCATGATTTAAGGGGAAAATAAGAAAAAATATTTTTATAAAATATATATTTTTTGCTTAATTCTTTAAAATATAATTGATGTAATATTTGTGCTAATGGACATGGTTGTTTTTTATTCATTAAATATGTTTTTCTTTTTGATTCGAGCTGTTTCTTTCTCAGATTAATGACACAGATCCAAGCTGAGAGAGTGAATACTGAGCGCTGAAATCAAACTCCAGTTCCTGGAATGATCCTTTAACCAGAGTGGATGGTTGTAACTGTCATTGTGTTGTTAATGTGAGAAAGGCTGCAGAGCAGAAACCCACACAGCCCGTCTGCTGCAGGAAAGGAAGTGGTGATTCGCTGTCAACAGTTTTTTATGATTTCTAATAACCACTGAGAACAGATTCATATCTGCTGCTGCTGTAAACACTCAGGAACTCCTCTTCCTCTCTGCAGCTGTGTGTCTTTTCTCTTGTGGTCTGGAAGCCTTTTTTTCCACTGAGCCCTCTACCCACACACAGTTTAACTGAGCCCAGAGAGCAACAATGATGACCCACCTGGAGGTCACGTCCATGGACTTTATTTATGGGGATTTTAGCCATCAAAGGTGAACTTTACAGTTTACACTTGGATTTGATGAAAGTCCTCATACCAACACGACAACTCACATGAGTGTTTTCTGATCTGATGTCTCAGTGGTTAATGTCTGCAATGCAAATAAGGCATCTTCTTATTAAATATTTGATTATTTGCATACATACAATGTTGTAGAAGACAGACTCTGAATGATATCTGAACAAAAGCCTGCTTAACAAAATGTTGGAATAAAGATAGGAATCAAAGTGTAAAGTTTGGTTTGTGTAAGTTCTACTGAAGTGGAGATTTCTGGCTCACCGTATGAGATTAAAACCTTTAAAGATATGGATTATAAAATTAAGAAATTTTAAAGACTCCTCAGGTAAATAAGTGTTAATATTTTAACTAACACATATCACCATGAAACCTCCTCAGTTGATTACCTACATTAAGAAAACTAGTTTTTGTTTTACAAGTTTTATGAAAGTGAAAGTTTAAATACCTGTGCCCCATATACCCCACGACCCCAGGTATTACAGAGCAACTCACCATAAAAGATTTGTCCTGGAGAAGACTCCAGCGTGGAACACCCACACCTACTGATCTGTATACAACAACTGGTTACATATATTTGTTATCTTTGGTTAGCTGTCCAATGACAATGATTCTGATTCTAATTATTTGAATGAAATCCAAAAAACAAGGATGAAAAAAAACTTTTATTCATGAAAAAAATTTGACAACGCTGCCACACTCTACATAATGTATTAAAGAGAAACACAAGGACAGAAAAAATACTATGAACTATGAAATATCTACCAGACAGCTGATTATTTATATGATTTATCATTATAGAAGTCACAATTAAAAGTAGAAATAAACTAAAGTATCTAAAAACATCACAGAATTTAAACTTAACTTTTAAACTTAGTAACTGCTAAGATATATATGTATTTACAACAGATTCTCACACCAAACTCGTAAAATAAATAAAATAAGGACGTTTGGTCAGGAGCCTTTCTCGTTCTTATTGACGCTAAAATTCTCCTTTAGCGTTTCAAGTAAACGCGCTTGGTCGGGACTATTAAAAGGTTGTACGGTTCCGTGACACGCAGGAGGAAAGAAAAAAGCGACTCTAAAAAGCAACTCTAGCAAGCATGACCTGCAGTAATTCTCCCTTACATACTACTCGCTAAATCGTATCTAACTGCGGCTCTCCCTGCTGCGTTATACAAACACGCTGAAGTGCTCCTTTTCGCGGCATCAGACGCGATGCCACTCGTCCAAACGTCCTTATTTTACGAGGTTCGAATGAGAACGGGCTGGTATTTATATTATTAAGATGACAACTACAACAAGTCATAATTGATATATGTGAATAGTGATCAAAGTGATAAATGAGATGAATTGATGAGATTTGAAGGCGAGAAAAGTCGAGCAGAAAACAGTCAGTCAGCATGTGAGCAGCTGGTGGACGGTCCCTTGTTTCTGAGGATCATCAGCAGAGAGAGTCCACAGCAGTACACCAGACTCTTCACTATCAGCTGGGTGTACAGCAGACAGAACAACTTCACCCTGCACTGGGACTGGAAGGACACTGAGACACAGACACACACACACACACACACACACACCCACACACACACACACACACACACAGTTTCAGTATGTTCTACTATATACATTTCATCAGAACATCTTCTGATTTTCATCAGTATAACTTGGACTTTTCCAGATGGGATAACCAGCTTCAAATAGAAACGGGGGTCGGCTACAATTTGGAATAAAACGTCAAAGGCCCCTATTAAAAACAAACAAGTCAAATCTCTACCAAGCTTTTCAGTTATGGAGCCAGGACTGTGACTTTAAGTGTTGGCATTGAAAACAAAAGCTGAAGTGCAAAAGGAAACATAGTTATTAAAGGAGAGTCAGCAGGTGATCTTACAGTCAGCTTCCTCCAGAGCTAGCTGGTCTGGTGGATCTCTCTCTGGAGGACAGGAGGCTGCTGGAGCTGGAACCTCTGAAACAGAAAAGCAGTGAAATGTTTGGAGTTGCAGTGACAAATGTCAGTCATCTACTCCTCTGCTCTCTTTGACAGCATCTCCACATGAAGCTGAATCACTGCTGAACACAGTCACCAAGCCTTCATCACTGTCAGCTCTGTGTGCTATTTTCATGTTTTTAAAAAAAAAAAAGGGAATCCAACAAGTCCACAACAGCTTGAACAAAAGCATGCCTGTTCATGGTATTAGTCTGTTTCATAATAAGTCACCAAGACTTCATTACCTTTTTGCCTGCCCAGTGTCCCACTCACTGTCCCCTCAGACATCACAGCGGTATTTATATGTGCTGTTCTCTTTCTGATGGATCAGCAAGATGGAGGCGGTGTGTCCTGACTCTCTGATCTCCAGCTGCTCTATATCATCAGAGGACAGCTCCTCCAGAGGACCAGTCTCATTTCGTCTTTTCCAGGAGAACTGGACCAGAGGAGGAAACATGGCTGAGGCCAGACACAGCAGGGAGCTCTTCCCCTCCAGGTGGGCTCTGGATGCTGCTGGGTACACGCTCACCACGGGCTTCACTACCGGCTCATCTGAAGTTTGACAGCAGCAACAAGCAGCACAGACACACATTCACACAGTCACCAGCAGCTTCCAGCACTGCATTCAGTCTGATCCTGGAAACTACATGGACTCTGATCACTAAACTACTCATCAATACAGCACAAAGTTCACTACATATACTGGATTCACCTTCATATGGAACACACACATCATCTCATGTCAGCACGGGTTATATGGGGACTAAAGACAATTATGGATTAATGTACAAAGTCTATTCACTATAATTATTATTACTAACATAATATAGTGATGACATTTTCCTTCATAGAATGGACAATTTCTTTATATTACATAATAAATAACATTTACTTTCACATTTAATATTTCAGCAATTTTAAATTATTAAAATCTATATAACATATTTTGATATATATTGAAACTACATACACCATAAAAAATGTCATATAATTTTTAACAACAATTTTCATGTTTATACAGGACTAAAAATGTTCAACAATAAGTGTTGCCCCATGGCCCGTGGCAAGTAAAACGCCAAATCGGGCAAGTTAATATAACAACAACAAAAATGTTTTAAATAATTTATATTTTAAATGTATGAGGTCAAAAACAGATAGAAATCACTGTCTCTCTGGTAAGTTAAGTAATTGTAATTAGATTTGATTTTTTTTTTTTTTAAATAACAGCCTCCTCTTTCAGTATGAACTTTAACTCATCTATGACACTGTTCATAATGTGTTTATACATTTTATATAAAGATCAAATATAACAATTTATTTGAGTCTTAGTTCTTATTTGATAACCACTAATGAAAAACTATTTGTATAGGAGCCAATAAAGATTGACTTTGAACGAGTAGAAATCATTTTTACATCAAAAAAATCTTAACATTAAACCGTAAATGATTTTTATTCAACAGATTCTCACTCCCATCTCGTAAAATACAGACGCTTGGTCAGGTGACTTTGGCGTTGTTATTGACGATAAAAGTCTCCTTTAGTGTCAGATCTAAACGTGCTTTATCTAAACGTGCTGGGTCGGGACTATGCGGCCCATTTTTGACTCAGTCAGGTTTAGGAAAAGATGGTGGGGGGGGCTTACGTTTCCATGACACGCGGGACAAGAACGGGACGGTTGGGTTTAGGAAACGTGACACGCGGGACCCGATCCCCGGTCTCCTGGGTGAAGGTCCTGTGTTGTTTGACCCATCCACCCCCCCAACCAACCTCCCTATGCAGATTTTGGGGCTTTCATACTACTCTCTACCGTAGTCTCTCTTAATGCTAAGTCATATTCAAGCTCCATGTAGCTGCTGCTCTCCCTGGAGCGCTCTACAAACACGCTGAAGGTGGTTTTAGCGTCTCTTCAGACGCTGACAGCCACTGTCCAAACCTCCTTATTTTACCAGTTCAGAGTGAGAACGGGTTGTTTTTATGATATATCAAATTTAAATAAAAACTGCAACATAATAAACAGACTATCTTGATCCCTGATTGTAAATTAACATATAATAATTATAAAATGTACCTTCACACAAAGGAAAAGTGTTGTAGATTTAACTTACATATTAAAATGAATTACATATTTATTTTTCCATAAAATACAATTATCATTTTAATTACTACAATAGGCTGCATATAAAATATATATTTACCACATTACTTTTTACTCTAATTGCTTAAGAAACAAATCAATATGTCAGTAATTTCATAGTTTTTTCACAACACTTTTACCTTTAATACACAATTACAATAAAATGTTCAGATTATGTTAATTATCAAATACTATTTATATTAAAAAATGCACTGAGATACATATAAATATTTGTGCTTTTGCTGTTATATATCATCATGTATCATATATATAAATATATAAATTAGTAGCATAAGTTAAATTTATTGTAATATCATATTCAGTATCTCTGTGTCTTCATATATAAATATGTCTTCCTCTAAAATACAAATGTACATCATATAAAATACAATAACTTTTAAAAATGATTTATTAATTCATTAATTATTCTAAACAATATAATTAAAGTTATACTCTTTACAAAATGAATTTACTGACATATTTTAGATTATGTTTAACATCATATATTATCTTATTGCTGATTAACTGAGAGGATCAAATACTGTATGTTTCCAACATTTCATCAAACTTTTCTATAAATTCAATTAATCTCCTGCAGAAATAAAGAATAACTGGAGTTGTGCAGTGATATTTAAACATGTTTTCAGGAACTAGGAACCTTTTTTATGTAACAATAGCTGCATGGCTGCAAGAATTCTCTTCTAATGATGAAAAAACTAACATGTGAAGCCTGAAGCAGCAGAAACTCATTAAAACACGTTTTCAACTTGATCAATAAAACAACTGAAGGAAAATAAATGTTTATTCTTACCTGATACAATCAGTTTAGTTCCAGAGCCAAAGATCAAGTAGTACCATCTGCCCCCCACAGTGAAACTGAGTGATACAAAAACCCTTACTGCTGTTGAATGTGTCTGCTGAGGTGAACCAGTCCAAATTATTAACCAGTATCATATTCCAGCTCCATGATGTGTTTCTCTAATCTTCATATTAACATGACTGTCTCTTCTTTTATGTCTGTATGTATGCTGTACTAGTGTCATATAATATAAAACAAGTGGAGCAGTGTGATTGATGACCTTAGTTTATTTTGTATAATTGTTATTGATAGATTTTTGCCTTAAAACTCTGATATTGTTTGCTGTGGATTTAATTTATTATATTTTGCTGTGGACAATTTATCTTTTCCCTCTTTCACGAACTGCAACAACAAACACTAATTGACCCACCTGTAGAACCCCGTTCACATCAGCGATCTGATTGGCCAGCTGATCAGACCACTCCCTATAAAAGGAGGCTAGACCTCTTACCGAGGGGGACAACGGTCTGGACGGATGGACCGGGTGTGGCTGCAGCGGCCTGGCTTGCTGATCTTCTTCTCCCTCGGTGTTGCTGCTGACTGGATCTCCTGTACCCTGGTGGAGCTGAATCCCAGACTCTGCAGTGAAGTGGTCCTTTTCTCCCACACTGATGCGTGGGTGTGTTTTAGCATTTGAGCTAAAGGAGTCGTTTTTACTAGTTGTTCATTCCTGTGAAGGTGCCAGATCCTGGGGCCGACGGCGGAGCAGCAGACACGGCAGTATTGTTGATGAGCCCACTTGAAGTAGAGGAAAGGAAAGTTGTCATTCTAGTCACCCGAGACTGGTTTAAAGTTGCCGGGCTACGAGCAGGCTACCCATTGATTTTACATTTCTCCGCTGACAGAAGCAGAGCGGCACCACAGAATTCCTGGTTCTGGATCTCTGGATTGGAATCGGCCATGGACGTCGTTTAGGGGGGCCGAAGCTACCCCAAAATGTTCCTAAACCCCCCTAAATAATAATTCGATTTATCCTCATTGATATTTGGACGCAACGAATGATATATATCCAGCTACAAAAAAATAGCCGAAAAGTCTGAAGTTAGACAAAAGTACAGAGTCAGGGAAAAGTTAGGACAATTCCAAGGGCCCATGACTGACAGGGGACCTAAAAAATAGGTTAAAACTAATATAAAGTTATCAAATCATCATTCAGTGTGTGTGTGTGTGTGTGTGTGTGTGTATATATATTTCAAATATAACAATTATTGATCACTTTGTTTTTATTTGTTTTTGGCAGTAAAAGTTAAATATCCCCATTAACCAAAAAGTAAATATCCATATTGACCGACCACCCCCCTGTATCTGCATGAAATGGTTTGGTCCTGCCTTAGCGCACTCAGTCTACTGCAGTCAGTAGATGCGCCACAACTGTAACCGTGACCACAAAGTTGCCAAGTAACGTTAAATCAAAATCTGGTTTTCAGAAAAGGAAAGAGAGGAAAGACAAAGGAAAGGGTGTCAAACTGTAACCCAGTTTTTCACCAAGAGAGGTGGGTAGCCTGTAGTCTGTGAGTGGTATTAACCTGTTGGCTTAATGTCCATAGTGGAATAAGCTAGCTAGCTACAGGCTAGTGCTAGCCTACATTTAATCACCATTTAATCAGTGCAGGGAAACGTTTAGCAAGATGTTCATATTAAATCATTGTCCCTGCCCCTTTTAGCAGCCTTAACAACAGATGAGTCAGCAGCAGCCCAGTCTCCCCCTAACTGAGCCCCTCCCTGTCCCAGTGAAGAAGGTCAGCAACATTGGGTTCAATGACATGCCTGTTAGCATCATTGCAGGGAGTCTGTGGGGATTTCTGTCTTTCCTGCTCTTTTTACCATTACAAAAGAGAAAATCAAACATTAATAACAATTAATTAATCTGTTTTGTAGCACTATAATAACCCTGGTGTGGAAATTCCATTTTACATGTCCACTTTATTTTCTTGTTGGCATATATGTGCAACTAAGTTAAAAAATCTGCTGTTTATTGTTTTGAGAGGATGATGTTAATTTAGTTTGATTGAAAAGTTAATATATAATTAAGTTTGTCCGTTTTTTTTTAAATCTTTCATTAATTATTAATAAAAATAATAATTTAGAGAATTTTCCATTTTGTCAAATTTTACAATAACGATACATTGAGACTGTAAAAGATGGCCTTCAGCACATTATGGTTGCTTTTAATCTTGCATCAAATAGTGAACTACATACTAGACTTGCATGCATGTACAAATCCCCAGCAGTAAATATTGTGCTAGTACTAGTATTGAACTACAAGAAGCAAGACCGTTTCAAGCCTTTAATGAGAGTTATGTAAAGCTTTTGATGGGACAGTTAGGTCCTAGAGATGTGGTGACAACAGCTGTGCAGAGGGAGCCCAATTTGATTTATTTTTTTTTGTCATGGAGCCCAAAATTCCTGGCGGCGCCCCTGTACCGCACCGTCTCATTGCATTGGTGTGAACTAGCAGCTTTCAGAGCGCTGCAGAGCGGAGTTGGGAGTAACTGGGGATTCATCTCGCGCTACTCTTTGGTCTGAACTCGCTATGCTTACCTTTTAGCTACGCTTTGAGGTAAAGGAAAGGGGATATTTTGGTTTGCTATGGAAAACTAAAGTCTAGCTAGAGTGAACGAGGGAAATACAAGAAATACAAGAAATGGGTTAACTTAGCAAGCTAATCACAACTCTTTATTCATTGCCAATAATATAGCCTTCAATTCATGGAGCAGATGAGATGGATATTGGAAGATATTTCAGCAGAGAGAGAGAGAATCAGGAGATTGGCAGAGCAGTTGATCCTGATTGAGGTCAATAGTGGTCTATAGGTCTAAGGATTGTTTTGTAACAAACATTTGTTGGCAGGCCGAGGCACTATGCATAGCCTAAATTAAATTATTTCATTATCATATATGCTAGCCATATTCTAACCAATTTAACTTTCTTCATTCATTGGCTTTGATAAATTGAATACATATGTAGATGTTGCCTAAGGCTAGGCTAAAGATGAGGACATGCCCACAGATACACATGTGGAAATAAAATGAAAGCAATCCTACATACAGTACATACAGTATATACAGTAATCATTACTCCAAATCTTTTATTCCTTCCACCATCAGGTTATTGTATTTAGACAGTAGCCACTTTAAATAGGATCCGTATCAATAGCTTACATGATAAAGTATGCAGTGATGCCTATTATGCATATTTTTTTCTTTTCTATTTGTCATATTTGTTTAACTTACCAGCTTATTAGCTGTCTGGCCTCTGTTTGTCAGTTTTGGACATTTTGGTTTTGTCTCATGTGACCAATTTGCAATTCGAGTCATGAAATTAGCATCAGAGTTTTTTATCTTAAAGGATAAGACAGAAGGAACAGAGTAGAAATGGAAGAAAAGGATATGTCTGTCACTTTTTACTTGTTAACATCTTGGTTTCTTGACATAAGTGTAGCTCTAATACAGTAACAAAAGATGTGAGTGCAATGATGTTGCAAATGCAAGTTACAACTGGGATAAACCCCCGGTAACCTGTCTTTCAATCCTAGTGACGTCCCTGGACTCGGCTATCCAAAGCCCCGCTGAAGCAGATATTCTGTGCCGGCGCCAGGAGAAACACGGAGCTGACTCCAGGCTGGACTGGACTTGGTTGTTGTTTCACCCTGGGACAGAATATTGGACAATCCATGGTTCTATTGTCTCCTCTGGTTTTTGAGGAGATTGTGATTTTAATGTCAGTTTAAACTTAACTTTTAAACTATTAAAATGGCTGGGAGTCTAAATCTTAATTTATTTAAAATTAACAGACTTCCAATCTGTTACACTAGCTGTTGTGGATCGTTGGTTCAGACGTTCATGTTCCTCAGAGGATGAATCCTACTGACTTTGATAAGTTTTTATCCAGTAACATCAGCTCACATTTTTATATTTAGTCCATTACTATAAATGTATAATGTCTGTGTGTTGCAGTGTAGTTACTGACAACACACCCTTCAGGAAGGCCTCATCACACAACGCCACAACCAAGGTATTCACCAAATCAGAACCACACTCTAGAGATCTACACACCTGACCGTTTGACGAGCCCCCAAATATGTTACGGCCACAGCAAACAAACACAACTTAAATGTGACCGTCAACATATCGAATAACACCAAACCTGAGGATTAGTTAAAGTAAATTAAGATGTATTCACAAATTAACTATTATTGATTAAACCAAAACTACGGGAGTCTGGAGGTCTGGCCAAAAAGAACAAAAGAAGGGAAGAAGCCTGAGCCAACCCACCAAGGGCCGTCAGACCCAGAACCCCCCCCACCCCCAAACTAAAAAGTAGTAACTAACTAACAGAAACAAAGCTGCAAAAACTAGACTACCAGAGGTCCGTTCCAGGTAGGAGGTTTAACAAACTGAGTGTAACCCTGATCTCTGAGTTGATTTACCCTGAGATGGAAACTCTGAGTTTTCGGTTCCAGAACAGCTGATTTGAGTTGGTTCAATCAACTCGGAGTAGGTTGACTCAGGGTTAGGCGCGTGCACATAAGGCAGCATGAATGGAGCCATGATTCTACGATTCACCATGGTAACAACCACAAACAAACGGGTCGGCGGAAATACTCATGGGAACATACAGCGAGTTTGAACCATAGACAGTATATTATTAATATTAAGAGTATGGTTTGAACATGCATTTCGTTAAAACAGCAAGACAGCGGATGTTAGAAAGAAAACGTAATGCGACACAAAGAATCTGCTGGGATGTTAAAGCCTGTCCACGATGTTGAACTAGTGGAAGGATAAGGTATCTACATATCTAATAGACTGTGATAAAAAATACCTCTCAAATCGGTTATGTGGAAATGAAGAAACATCTAGTCGGGACTCAATATCATCTCCCGACGTAAACTCTCTGAATTAATACAGCTTTTTCATCAACACGATCGTCGACAAAAGGACATGACATGTTTGAGAAAAAAAACTTTATAGTCTGCCTAACATAAACCAATACGTTTTTTTATTCATGCAGATAACAAACTGCATTAAAATGCGCCTGATACAGACTGAATGAATGAGGAAATGAGTTTCCCCTCCCTCTGAGAAGGAGGAGAATGAGAGAAACTCAAGGTTTCTTTAAGAAAACCTGCTCCCGACCAGGATAGGTTCACAGACTCAGTTACCATAACTGACTCTGAGGTTAAGTTACCTCTCTTTCTGGAACGGAAAACCCAGAGTTTCCCTCATCTCAGGCTTAACCAACTCAGAGTTCTCACTAAGCCTGCTTTCTGGAACCCGCCTCAGCCTGCAGACCTTAAACGCCACAGCAAAGAAACCCAAAAGAAGAGAAGGGAAACCCACGGTGATCAGCTGCTTCAGTCTCAGAGACAGATTTCTGCCTCCCAGCCTCTCTTATATCCAGGGGAGGGGCCCCCCTCAATCAGAAATCAGGAACACCTGAGATGAACAGACGAAAAAGAGAGCAGGGGGGGAAGCGCCTAACATCCATTACTATACATTTATAATGTCTGTGTGTTGTAATGTAGTCTTGTTATCTGAAGTAGAAAGAGTTGTGATCCTCCTACTTTTTAAATAATTGCTGAACTTAAGGTCAGAAATATTAAAGCTGAAATTAACGTTATTGGATGAAAAGGTTTGTTGTAATTTAATCATTCATTAAAAGAGATTTCAGTGTTTGGATGAATATATTTAGGGTTTGACATTAATATAATTATACTTTGTTTTAAAACCTTCAAATATCTTCAATCCATATTCTGTCACATGTTGTCATTAGACATTTCTCTGTTGATTAACAGTCTATAAGACATTAAAATGTGTATAAATATTAGGATGTATCCTCTGGGGACCATAAACATCATGTCTGGTCTCTGGTTCTGGATCAAAGTTCTGGTTGGATGAAAAGACTAAAGTGAGATTATCTGCTGAAATCACTTCCAACATGTGATGTTAGATATGTGTCTGCAAAGCTTTTATTGTGAAGGAGACACAGGAAGTGTTTGCATTAAGATCAGATCAGCATTGTGAGGAGGAACCGACTTTATTCCTGCAGCAGGTCAAATCAGAGGATTTTAATCTTTAAATGTTGAAGCTGGTTTTTGGTTTCAGCATTTTGACAATTTTGTCTAAATGATTGTAATCAGAAACTGCTTTTCAAAAAGGAATTATTCATGTTTTCATCACATTTACATACATTTATTTATATTATGAATTTAATTATTTGTATAGTTTTCTGTTTCAGATCTTTTATTATTGTTTCTCTGTGTTAAGAAAAGAAACTTCAGCTCAGTTCAGTGTGTTTGTGACCAATGTTAGACAACTTACTCAGGAAGTGGAATGAAATTACTTGTTAGTTATTACTACTTAAAAAAGTAATATTACCTAACATATTACTTAGTATCAAAACTGTTATATTACATATATATGTTGTTAAATTACTATATTATATATCACTCCCTAACTGGATTAATAAATGTAATATAATTACTGTTTTGGAAATTGTAATCCCTTACACTACTCATTACTGGTGAAAGTATCCTAATAATATAACAGTAATAGATTACTTAGTAATGCGTTACTGCCCAACACTGTTAGTGACTCTGGCTGAGATGGAGGTGAAATATGTGAACCTGGGCTGTGGTTTACTGATCTCTTCCTGTCACAAACACTGTTTGACATCTGTTCATCTGGAGGTTTTTGTTCAGGCTGCAGGGAGCATTTCTCACTGTGGGGATCCAACAGGAGCAGTAGTAGGTGGCTGAATGATCGAGTTTAACGCTCTGGATCTGCAACTCACAGCCGTTCTTTTCATTCACAGCTGAGAAATCATCTTTCTGAGGATGATTGTAACTTCTCATAACATCACCATCCCTCGTATCAATACGAAGAATCCTTGTGAATGTTTCGGTGTCTCTCTTCTGGTGCCAGAGTACAAAATCAGTGGCACACTGCCCAGTGCCTCGACAGCTGAAGGAGACGTCTCCACCAACTCTCCTGGTCAATGTTAAATCATCCTGAATCAGCTGTGTTGCCATGGCAGCCAGCGCTGTAGAGAAACAGACAGGTAGATGAAGGTGAGTGTGAGCCAGTGTTTGTTAAAGGTGGAGTTTGTTGGCTCCTGATTGGCTGGAAACACTCACCTGAACACAGACAGCACAGAGCAGCAGCTGGGAGGAAAAGCATTTAGTTCAGTGGTGTTTCCTCTGGTGAACCTGGGGAGAAGTGGCGCTCTGATGCAGCTGAGGCCAAACAAGGACGAGCTGTGAGATCAGACGAGGGCCACGTGGTTTCTAACAGCTCCTCACATCTCCCATCAGCCCCTGCAGCAGACAGAGAAGGCTGCTGTCTGAGTTTAAAAACAGGTGGAGCATTTTATATAGTAAACATTTTACATTTCAGGATGAAATATATATTTTTTTAATTGTCTTGTTATAATTTCAATATGAATGAATAAGTTCATTTATTTTTAATAATTTGAAGAAAAGAAATTTAATTTAGACTTATTTTTAATAAGTAGATTTTTTAATAAAATCTAATTAATTCCTTAATTTAGATCTTTTAATTTTTCTTGTAAAAATTCCAATTTCTTTGACTATTTTTTAACTTAGTTTAAATATTTTTTTAAATTTATGTTTAACTTTGATTTATTTTGATATAATTAATAATAGTTAATATTGTTAATGTATCAGTAATAATTGTAATGTTTGGACTGTTGGTGTGACAGAACAAACATTGTGAAGGAGTCACTTTCATTTAAAAACCTTTTATCAATGTTAATAAAGTTAATATAATAGTAAAAATTTTACATTTCAGGAAGAAATATTTTTCTAATTGTCTTATGATCATAATTTATAATTAATAATGTTTTGGAGTAATTTTTAACTTAGTTTTAATATTTTTTTTCAGGAGGAAAGCTTTTAAAAAATTTTCATAATTTCAGTTAGTTTTACATTTTTTTGTATTTTTTGTTTAACTTTGATTCATTTTTAATATAGTTAATAATAGTTAATAGTGTTAATGTATCAGTAATAACTGTGAGGTCTGGACTTTTGGTTTGACAGAACAAACATTGTGAAGGAGTCACTTTGGGCTCTGGGTAATTTGTGATGAACTTTTCTCACTATTTTTACAAACTGATCAATCAATTAATGAAGAAAATAATCAGCAGATGAATCCAGAATGAAAATAATCATCAGTTAAAAGTTCAGAATGAGCTCCAGCTCAACCAACTCCAACAGTAAAATCCTGCTTTTACATTAAAGCTGAGTATTAATAATCTAATATATAATATTAAAACAGTCACAGGGGACATTTTAACTTTCAAAACTACATTTCACTGATGATACTTACAGACTTTCACTGAAGGAACATTTTCAATGCAGGACTTTTACTGTAACAGAGTATTTGTACTGTGTGGTATCAGTACTTTTACTGCAGTAAAGTATCTGAATGAAACTACTGTTGTTACTGAGTAGAACATTTCCTTCACACTGCTGCCCCCTAGTGTCTGCAACAACAAACTGATTCACACACACAGCCTTTACTGTAAGGGGGAATCCCAAGTCTCTTATTTGATATCTCCTCGGTCCTCGCTGGAACCAGAAGTTGTTCTGGCTCTCCTTCATGAAGGCCGTCTCAAAGCTCTTATTCCTGCCCAGAGGAGCGAGGATGGAGGAGGGATCATCGTGGAAATATGAGCGAGGATACAGAGAGCAGCCTTCCTGGAAGCTGTGCAGCTGAAAGCCGCTGCTAACTCCACCCAAACAGCTGACAAATTCATGTTACGCTTTAGAGGAAAAGACATCTCATCTCTCTAAAACATATTTCCTTGTTTCCTCTCTCCTCACATCTCTCCCATGCTTCCTCCGTGGGATGGGAAGGAAGGAAAGCAAGTGAAGGAAACGTGGATACAATTTAACAACCTGACACCAATCCCAAATACTACTATTACCAGGCATTACTACTACTACTGTGGCTGCTGCTGCTTCTAATACTGATAGTTCTTTGTACTTATGGGCTGAAACTCACTGTCTTAATGTTATATAGATATATGTACGTTTTATTTGTTTCTGTATTTATAGTTTGTTTATTTCATATTAATATTTTAATATGTTTTTATGTACGCACCATCAACCAAAACAAATTCCGAGTAAGTGCTACTGACCTGGCAATAAATCTCCTTCTGATTCTGATTCTTAACTTCATCTGTTTCCATTCAATTATTTTATAGGATGCAAGAATGCAGTAAAATAAATCTAAACTAGATTCAGTTTACCATCAGCAGACCCAAACACAATCTGTTGATTTTTTTTTAATTTTTTTTACTGTTTTTCTGCTTGGGTTGGAGATGTGATAACATTCTGAGTTTTATTTTATTTTCTGAATGTGTTTAAAATCTGTGAAAAATCAGCAGAACTCTGCGTCTGCAGATTCAGCGTGACCGTGTCGATCACATGTGATAAGCAAAGATTACTTTCTTTATCAATTCATCTGCTGATTTGGTCTATAAACCATCAGAAAAAAAGAGAAAGATGTCTTTATGACTTAAAATATTCTGTTTATTCATTTTACTGTAAAACTAAGTTTTTTTTGCATTTGTGCTTGAAAATAGTTTCAGATTAGTTTTCTAGTTATTGACTAGTCAATTATTGGACCAAATATTGCTGCTGCTGCTGCTGTCAGGCTTTTGTTTTTTTAATTCTTTGTGGTTTTTTGTCAAATGTTGCTCTGTGTGTGTCCTTTTATTACATTACATGTCATTTAGCTGACGCCACAGCAACTTCCAATTAAGTGCTTTCAACCCTGAAGGTGCAAACTCCAGACAACAAGTAGTAAGTGTAAGTACATTAGCTTTAAATACGCAAAACTACAAAGAGACATGTGAAAGTGCAGCTTCAAGAAATAGGGTTATATATATATATATATATATATATATATATATATATATATATATATACATATATACATAATTTTTTCCCCCTCTTCTCTTCTTTTCCTTCTTCATGTTTATCCGAAGTGTAGTTGGAAGAGATGTGTTTTTAGCTTTCGGCAGAAGATGCGTAGGCTTTGGGCCATCCTGAAGCCAATAGGGAGCTCATCCCACCATTTGGGAGCCAGGACAGCAAACAGTCGGGATTTGGTTGAGTGATTAGTTCTCCGTCGCTGTGAGGGGGCAGCGAGCAGGTTGGCTGATGCAGAGTGAAGTGGGGGGGTTGGGGTATATGGTTTGACCATGTCCTGGATGATGTAAGCTGGGGCTGATCCCTTCGTGGCCCTGTATGTGAGTACTAGTGTCTTGAAGCGGTTCCTGATGCAGCTGGTCCAGTGAAGAGAGCGGAGGAGCAGTGTAGTGTGAGAGAACTTGTAATGTGGGTCTTTTCCTGCGACTGTAGTGTTGTTCCTAGTGTTTCTGGGTTTTCTTTTAGTCAGTTTTAGACCTGCTTGCTTCAGAAGCGTGTGGCGTGAGCGTGGCGTTTCTGCTGCGTGTCAGCTGTGTGGCGTTTACTATGTCTGTTCACACCAGAAAGGTGTCTGACGCTGCTGCTCCTGCTGCTAGCCTTGTCTGGACACATTGTTTTCCATTCATTTACTGCACTCAAGCAGTAGTATACTTCATGTTAAACATAAATATATACTGATCTGATTACAGCAAAGACAACGTCGGCAGTATTGACGGCAAAATAGGCTACAAAATATTTTGTTCTGTATGGACAGGTGCAATATTTGAAAATGGATACTTATTTATTATATATTTTTTTATATTACATTTATATTTGCATTTATGTCAAAACCTCGAGACTTTCAAACATCAACATGTCATTTATTAATATGTATTAGTGTCAAAATGACATATAAACATCGTTTTGTATTCTATTTTGCCTGGAAACGCTTCCAACACGCAAATAGGTGTCCTACTTCTAGCATGCACGCGTTTTTGGTGCAGCTCGAGCCGCGCCTGAGACGTACGTGTCACGCAGGCAGTGTGCACGCTCTGGCCTGTTACCATGGGAACCCAAATAAAAACGGACATGCCACACAGCTGACACGCTCACACCATGCAGCCAGTGTGAAGCCAGCCTAACTCTCTGCATTTTGGGGTCCAAGCCTGCACAAATCCTGACACTAGTCCTCTTAAACACACTCCAAAATGGAGATACAAGACAAGAACATTTCTGTACTTACAGGTTCACTCTTTGAAATGTTACCCTAACAGTACAATATTGTTCTTTAAGAGGCCAGAACTGTACATTTCGGCTAATTTAAGGGTACAACATGAAAGAGAGAACACATTTGTACCATTTAAACACCAAGGGTAAAAATATGAAAAATGCACTCAAACATTTATTTCATATTCTTGATATCAGACGTCAGTTTCCTCAAAGATTTCAGTCTTTGTCAGCACTAGTTAGACATCTCGTCTCACTAGTTGAACAACACCTCTCACTATTTACTCTTCATCATCATCTAGTTAACTAGTAAGGCTCAAAATGTCCATTAGCTAACTAACTAACTTTACTATTATATGAACTTTTCTCACTATTTATACAAACCAATCAATTAATTAATGAAGAAAATAATCAGCAGATGAATCCAGAATGAAAATAATCATCAGTTAAAAGTTCCAAATGAGCTCCAGATGAACCAACTCCAGTAAACAGTAAAATCCTGTTTTTACATTAATGCTGAGTATAAATAATCTAATATATCATATTAAAACAGTCACAGGGGACATTTTAACTTTCAAACTACATTTTACTGATGATACTTACAGACTTTCACTGAAGGAACATTTTCAATGCAGGACTTTTACTGTAACAGTGTATTGTTACATTAGTTTTACTGCAGTAAAGGATCAGCATACTTTCTACAACACTGCATACAAGAAAAACACAAGACGTGTAGTTTGAAGCAGTGAGTCTCTGCAGCCACCAGAGGGCAGCAGTGTCAAAGTAACAACAGGAGGAGCACAGAGGTGATCATCATTTTATTGCTTATTATAAGGATCCTCATTAGCTGTCGCCTAGACAACCGGCTAGTCCTCCTGGGGTCCAAAAAAAACAATAATTCAGACAACTTAAAACATTTCATGAGACTTACAGGAAAAGAAAAGAAACATAACTAATTGTAACAAGTATAAAACAAAATACTTTTTTATTTTTTATTTTCATCTTTATTGTTTTAGGCAAGTCATTAAGAACAGGTTCTTATTTACAATGGTGGCCTGGAAAGAGGGATTAAGAGGGCTAGAACATGAATACATTAGACATACATACAGTTTAACACACAACTGTGAAGTTCAATGTGAGCAATTTCACATACTATTCTTAAGCTTTATATATACAACACATCTCTAAATAAAGTTATGAAGTTCTTTGCAGTAACACAACTGAAATACAACAGAGAAAAACAGTAAAACCGCCACACTGGATGTTTCAGCCAACATTGGTCAAATTAGCACCACATAATATTGATTTGTTGACATGAATCTAGTTTCCCATTTCCCATACCAAATTGTTATTTGTTTAGTTTTTACATCTTTCGCCTCATTATGACCCACCCAGACATTTTCGGACATTGGGTCTGCTTTCTGTACCCAGCGTCAGAAATGAACATGCAGAAGCAGTTTTTACATATCTGGAACAAACTCCCAGAAAAGTGCACTGCGCTGCAATCCTCCGTTCTTTTAAATCAAGGCTGAAGACTTTTCTTTTTGATGCTGCCTTTTATTGAATGAAGTAATTGTTCATTTCTTACACTGTCTGCACTGTATCTTTTATTTTATACCCGTCGTGTTCTATTTTAACTTTTTTATTTTCTATTCTGTTTAATACTTGTTTTAACTGTTCTGAGCTGTATATATATATATATATATATATATCCTTAATAAGTGTAATACTGTGCTTTACAGTAAGTTAAGCTTCTGTAAAGAAGGGGCATTTTATGTAGCTTCAGTAGAGACATGACAGGAAATGAGGGAGAGCAAGATGCAAACAGCCCATACATATTTCATGCCGTACCACAGACTTACTCTACAGAGGGCACGGCAGAGTGTTTTGTGTGCAAACAGAAAACGTCCTTCAGGTTGTCCTGATCCGATTGGGTTTGTAGAAAAATGAGTATCCAATTACTACAAAGATGACAACCAGAACAGCAACTGCTGCAATCAAACGTATAATGAGTTCCACGTAGCTTACTGCAGAGAGTGGGGTGAGGGGGATGGGTTAAGAAAAAAAAAAGGAACAGAGAATATAATACGTCAGACAAACACCAAAACAGTCACAATGAACTTCCTTCCTCACGTGTCAGAATCAATCCTCAACTGCTGTAAGAAAGCAATTGCACACACTTTCCAGTAACCGTCATCATAACTCTGAATACCTGACAACATTTCAAACTCACCTTTGACATCCACATTAAACGTCACAGTGACAGTCCCCACATGGTTGCTGACAGAACAGGTGTACTGCCCTTTATCCTCAGACGTTACAGAGTCGATAGTGAGAACGCTGCCATTGGAGTAGTAACGGATAGGTGATGTCCACGTGTACAAGGGGCTGGGGTTTCCCACAGCCGAGCAGTTCAGTTGTAGAGACTTTCCTTCTGCGACGGTGATTAGATCTGAATGTGATGACTTTAGTTGAGGTTTATCTGTGTGTGGATTAAGTGAGGAAGATACACAACATGTCATTATAGTAACATGGGCACAATTTTGAAATTTAAACAGATTTTTAATTGATGTAGATATACAATACATTGTACAAGCTAACCCTTTCACATACCAGCAGTCATGCCCTTGCTAATATAGCCTAAAAATATTGATTAGGGCGGCTTTACATAGTAGATCAAAATGCTTCTTCCATCACTGTAAAAGTGGCCAACATGACAATGAAGGGTGTCAAAGTGTGTTAATGTTTCTTGTCAGACTCACAGTACACAGTGGCAGTAATGTTTTCTGACGTCACCACTGGAGAGCGCTGTGGTCCATCAGGTCCCAGTTCTAGCTTTGCTTCACACCAATACTGGACGCCATCATCTTCTTTACTGGGTGTGATGTTTAAAGAGAAGATCTCAGTCACTGGTTTCTTCTCTATGTTGTTGTTGGACTGCAGTTGACCCAGCGCTGTCTGTCCTCTGTAGAACGTCACAACGAGGTTTTCAACAGGAGCAACGTCCTGTACTGTACACTGCAGAGTGTACTGACGCCCCTCAAACATCGGCCCAGTTTGATTAACAAAGCTGATGGACACACTGTCTGGAGGCTCTGTGGAGACAAACAGAGAGACATGCAGGCACACATTAAGCAACAACAGGAAAGAATATAAACTACCTACATGTACCCATTAGCTTTATTCCTCATTAAATCATCACTAACAACAGTTATTTTGTTTACTTACGGTACACAGTTACATGCAGGGTTCTACAACACATGTAAACAGCAGCGTTGGCATAATAGCACATGGGAAATATGTGCCCCTCAGTCAGTCTGTCAACCATCCATGAAATTGTGGTTCCGTTTTTTGCTGAGATTCCAACAGGGCTTTCCACACCAGAAAGGGTGTCGTTGTCGAGGCAAGCATGCTGACATACAGAGCAGCTGGCAGAGGTTGGGTCACCATACTTCACTACCAGACTGGCTGGAGTGAACTCAGGGCTATCTGTACAGTTGAGATCTGTAACACAGAAACGGTTGTGATTTTAAACAGCTCATTGTAAAACTAGCAATCAGATACATACATTATTTATTTAATGTATTTATATTTTTCTTAAATAGAATGCCTATCTCTACTTTATTAGTGGTATGGTATGTTGCCAGGCAACCTAAAATGGTCTGAAAACACAACATCAGCCATTTTCCAACATTAATGTTATTTGGCATATACTCACAATTTTGTAAGTAGCCTAGCTATGCTTTTTTAATCATTAGATTTTTTTTCTACATTTCTAGTCAATCGCAGAATATATCCTTGTCCATGGTCGGCCATTTATTCTACTGTGATTACAACAGTCCAAAAAGTTTTTTAAGATTACTGTAGTCAGTGGGTGGGAAAATTTAGCCTAATACTGTGAATACCTTTTTAATGAAAGGTACTCCAAGTTTAATTTGGCATGGCCATACAGTAATTAAGTAAGTAAGTAGCCTACTGCCACAGCATATTGTACAATGTTTGTTAGTATAATATTCAGAATGTGAGAAATTTCTAGCTAGGCTACATGAACTAACACCATACGACCAAATGGCTACTGCCTAAACAACAGGTAAAGAAAACAAAGAAGTTATTGAAAAAAAGAATAACTGCTCTTAGCCTATATCTAGGCCTACATGATAAAGACGATTTATTAATTGAAGCAATAACACGTTTTTCAACACTAAGCTGTATTTGATGGCACGTCTATGTTTAATCGCCCCATAATGATAAAACGTAGGGAGGCAGACCGCAACGTATATGGAGAGCTTACCACAACTGGACACATGGAAGTCCCGCAGAAAGGTCATCAAAAAAACAACCAAAAATATGTCAGAGAAAAACATTATTTTCAGCAGCCTGGGTCTTGTAAGCAAACGAGAAATGATATAGCCTGCGGCTGAGCTCAAACTCAAGAGTGAGAATGATATTGAAAGTAACAGTCCACTCCCTTCTTATTTTCACCCAAAGCAAATGCTTTGGGTGAAAATAACAAGGGAGTGGACTGTTACTGATACTCATCATGACCCTGATTAACTCAAATTGATTCAGCCTGAAAGCCACCCCCCTGACCAATTGAACTAATGATACCATGTATAGGCTAGCCTACACATAAACACACATATCTATAGTATAGGTATAGGCCACACAGTTTAAGTATATAGGCCCTCTTTTTTTTGGTTAAGGAATTGTAGTGGTCCAGAAGAAGACTTCTCTTATCTCCTTCCTGAAAGCCCTCTCCCTTAAATGTCATGCTCATAAATCTGCTTTCAAACCCACAGATTGCAGAACTATTGGGACCCTCTACCCTCTCCTCCACATACACATCTCCGCTTCATACTCCAGGGGTTCGTTTCAGAAAGCAGGTTTAGTGAAAAATCTGAGTTTGTTAACCCTGAGATGAGGGAAACTCTGGGTTTTCTGTTTCAGAAAGAGAGGTTAATCAAAGCTGAGAGAGAGGGGGAACTCCAGCCTGTTTCAGAACGAGAGGTAACTTAACCTCAGAGTCAGTTACTATGGTAATTGAGCCTGTGAACCTAACCTGAGGCCTGTACTACGAAGCACGATCAACTTGTCCTGGATTTCTTTCAGTAATCCGGCTTCACCTAACCTAACAACCGCGCAGGGGCGGACTTTACCATTAGGCAAAGGTCGGCAATTGCCTTGGGCCCCGAGCTACCTAGGGGCCCCCAAAATGCCCCATTAACTTATGGTTAAGGTTTTTTTTTTTTTTTACTTTTCGCAAATTATATATTTCTAAAACTCCATTTGCAAAAGATGTTATCTAAATCATTAGTTTCGCAGACCGGAGGGCCCCCCCCCCCCCACCTCACTACATTGGACTATTCCATTATCTCACTTACTGCGCATCTGCAAAAGTGAAAAGGCTGTAATGTACTGCGCCAAAAAACGGAGAAAAAGAAGTGACAGACAGACCATGGATGTATTGAGACAGACAGAGTGCGTGTGCAGAGTGACAGACAGTGTACAGACTAGAGTAATGAAGCGAAACTACCCAAGCGGTGCTGAAAAAATGAGGAAGCGGGAGGAAAGCAAAACGTTTTTAAAAAAAATTGCCGAAGTTAACAAACTTCTTTGTGATGCCCGCCGCTGACAATGACAACAACGCCACAACCCATGCTACAAGCACCATCACGAGCGTTAGCACTGCTGCTAGCGAGGAGGAGCTACCCGTTGCTGCCGACAGTGCCAGCCCAGGCTGCTCCAGCGATATTGCTGCTAACGTTACATCCAAGGCACCTCTACAGGATGAGGAGGATCCTTCAACTTCAGGTAACAAAACTTCCGCATAGGCGCCGATACCGTGGGTGCTCCGGAGCTCGAGGAAAATACTGAGCACCCACGTGTGCCAGACTGCCAGTAGGCAACATTAATTTAAAATGAATAACTATAATAACTAATAACTAACTCATGTCATAGTGCGATCGGTTATGTCGGTGGCATTGATTCTTAATTTCCCACGTAGCTGATCGCGGTTACATGTCGTCAGTTCAACTTTTCATCTCCAATCCTATCTGTAGTTGTGAGAAGTGGCGCTGTCCTGAGTTGAAATATAGACTAGACTACTTTACGGCGTTATTATCGAGTTAATAGGTGTGTGTGTGTGTGTTTGTGTCGGCCGCTGTCCATTTCCTAAGGTTCTGAACGCAAACATTTTTTGATTTCTTTTTTTTTTAAAGAGCGTGAGCACCCACGGAGGAAAACATAAATCGGCGCCTATGTCCGCGTTCACTTTCAGTGACAGTGATAATAATGTTGACGACGTCTATGACGAAAAAGACGACAATTCCAATGAACAACTAATGAGTACTAGCAGTCATTCTGACCAGTGTGTAACTCTTGAACTTGAAGATGACCCAGCACTCTGGCCAAAACATCTCACTGACAAAGAGCGGTGCTCAATAGTGCAGAGAGGTCCAGTTCAGAGCAAGGACGACAGAATGTATCCTAAAAATCAAGAGGGGCGAAGATTTACAAGCAGCAATTATTACCTGCAAATGAAGAATGGAGAAAAAATAATTGGGCTGATCTCCGTGTGTGTGTGTCTGTGTGTGTCTGTGTGTGTCTGTGTGTGTCTGTGTGTGTGTGTGTGTGTGTGTGTGTGTGTCTGTCTGCGTGTGTGTGTGTGTGTGTGTGTGTGTGTGTCTGTGTGTGTCTGTGTGTGAGTGAGAGTGTCTGTGTGCGAGTGTGTCTGTCGTGTGTTGTGTGTGTGTGTGTGTGTGTGTGTGTGTGTGTGTGTGTGTGTGTGTGTGTGTGTGTGTGTGTGTGTGTAGAGGGCCCCATGTCTGTGTTTGCCTTGGGCCCCAAAATGACTAAATCCGCCCCTGCAACCGCGGTCCCGCATAACCTGTACTACGACGCTGGTTATCAACTAGTTCAGTCAACTCAGGGTTTCCCAATCCAGCGGCGCGCGCGTTCACATAAAAGAGCCGTTGTTTGCGCACCACGACCAATCGCAAACATCTACCAGAGCCGCATGTTATTTCTCCATAAATATGAAGAACACAGACACGGTTTTACAGGGAAAACGCAATACAGTCGCTGCTTCCTAAAACAGGAAGGAAAGCCGGCAAAAATAAATAAATAAATAGCCGACGCTGTAGATGTTTAAATCACAAAGCTTATTAATATCACTTCCCCATCAGTCAGGACCAAGATCTGACCATAAAAACACTTGTGCTTTCCATAAACTGTCGTTGCTTTAGCCTATTATTTCAGTTGCAACCCTGGCAGTGGTAAGCGATCGTTAGAGCAAATAAAAAATATAAAAACATAATTCAAGCCGATGTGCGCATTGGCGACACACGGCTCAAGAAGCCGATATGTAATTCCCTCCCATTAAAATATATAGGCTATATTTCATAAAAATACCCATGTTAACGGGGTTGTTGGTCTCTAAAAAAATAAATGTAAATGTTTTAACTTTTATGAGCGCACCCCTCTCTCCCCCCTCTCTCTCTCTCTGAATAAAAAAATGCATTAAATGAGAAGGTGTGTCCAAACTTTTGGCCTGTACTGTATGTAGATACCTAATCCATCCTCATATTATTGCAGCTTTAAGCAGGCTTTAACATCCAAGCAGATTCTTTGTGTCGCATTACGTTTTTTGCAAATGGAAGTTTTCTTTATAACAGTGTATCGGATCATACTGTAATAGTAAAGCCACTGTATGCAGAGCAGTCAAAAAAGTGTGACTCGCTCTGAAAACGTTTTTTAAACATGTTCTAGTGTTCCCTGGACACAAACCAGTGAGAGCCATTCAAAAGAAATAAATTATTATACTATATACAGTTGAAACCAGATATTTACATACACTTAAAAAATAAAAACACAAAAACTTTTATTTCTTTACTGTCATACATTAAATCAGAGTAAACTTTTTCTGTTTTAGATTAATACATATTAACATATTTTTTGCATTTGTTAAATGTCAGAATCGAGCGAGGGAGGATTTTTATGTATTTTTTTTATCACTTTCATCAAAGTCAGAAGTATACATACACTTACTTAGTATTTGGTGGAATTGCCCCGAAACTGTTTTACTTGGGCCAAACCTTTGGGTATCCTTGCACAAGCTTTCTACAATAGTTTGCTGGAATTTTGGCCCACTCCTCTTGACAGAACTGTGGATGCATATAAAGGCACACCTCAAACACAGAGCCTCTTTCTTTGACATCATGGGAAAATCAAGAAAGATCAACCAAGACATCAGGAAAAGAATTGTGGACCTCTACAAGTGTGGCTCATCCTTAGGTGCAATTTCCAGATGCCTGAAGGTCCCACGTTCATCTGTTCAGACAATAATACGCAAGTATAAAAAATATTGGGAATGTAGAACCATCATACCGCTCAGGAAGGAGACGGATTGTGAGTCCCAGAGAGGAACGTTTTTTGGTGCGAAATATTCGAATCAATCCCAGGACAACAGCAAAAGACCTTGTGAAGATGCTAGCTGAAACTGGTAAGACAGTGTCATTATCCACAGTAAACGAGTCCTGTACCACCATGAGCTAAAAGGTTACTCTGGGAGAAGAAAGCCATTACTTCAAAACCACCATAAAAAAGCCAGACTACAGTTTGCAATTGCACATGGGGACAAAAATCTTAATCTTAAAGGGATACTTCACTGATTTAGCATTCAGCTTTGTATCAGTAGAAACCCGATAGTATTTCTGAATGACCGTGCTTCCCTCCCTCATGTCCCCCTGAGACGAGAGATCTCTGCATTTGGGGGTCTGGAAAAAATCTTCCGATGGCGTAAAATGACGATTTTTTTTTTGCGTCATCGGAAGATTTTTGGGCCAGAGGCAAGGACTAGAGCCAGTAGTAGGATCTACTTCTGCATGTTTTCAACACGCCCACAGGGGGTTGGACTGCCGAGTCTGGCCGAGGTATTTCGAATGAAAACGACTGTCAGCCATCTTGAACAGCTAAACAGGCTCTCGGTTTTCAGCAGCAAACATTTACAACAATTATCTGCATTCAAACTACCGGACATGTGTACCACCGGGACACATCGGTAATGATCGGAGAATATGCAGGAAACGTTATTACAGACGCAATACTCGGCAGACTGCGTGAGCTTCGCCTGCACGGAGACCAGCGGTGTCGCTCAATGCCGCTAGCCGGCTAGGGGACATCCTCATCGGCTAGGTGGAAAGCTAACGCTAGCTGTCCACCTGTCCCATCCATCCTGCTTGCAAGTGTCTGCTCACTCCTACGAAACTGCTGCGTTTTTGTTTTTGTGGAAACATGCCTGAACAACAGTGTACCGGCCCCGGGACTATTCAGCTACCAGGCTGCTCTCGCCGGCCCGTGGAGGTGGGCTGTGTTAAACGGACTGGTGTAGAAATGAAATCCAGCTAGCCACTGCTAACTCCTGGTGGAGCTTGTGACTGTTAAATGCCGACCATTCGACATTCCACGCTAATTCACGTCTGTGTTTATACTCTGTGTTTAGCTACACCAATGCTAGTATGCGTTAGCTGAACTTTACGGATCCTGCTCGCAAGTGTCCGCTCATTTAGACCACAAACTGGACTATATCCAACTTCAACGAAACTCCCAACGTGTGTTCAGAGACTGATGTGTTTTTGTTGTTGTGGAAACCTGCCTGAATAGTGTACCGGACTGTCCAGCTACCAGGCCTGCTAGCCCTCCGAGCTAGAGATGCTCTGTCGCCGGGTAAGGTGGGCTGTGTTAACACCGAGTGGCGCAGAAATGTGGTGATTTGTATCTTAACTGCTAACTGCTGGTGGAGTTTGTGACTGTTAAATGCCGACCATTCTACATTGCACGCTAATTCACGGCTGTGTTTATACTCGGTGTTTACAGCCCACCAAGCGCTAATGCTAGTATGTGTTAGCTGAACTTTACGGAGCCAATAAAGTGTGTGTACTAAATGTAGCCTGTTTCTTATGTCGTTTCTATATAATGTCATTTTTATATATGTTAAATGTGAAACATCACTTGAGTCACGATGAAACGTTGTTTCGTGTATATGGTTGAAATGATAATAAAACACGCTTGAGTTTAGTTGAATGCCTCTGTCTGTCTGTCAAGCGGTAGGCGTGGCTTGGGAGTGGACTCAAAGCAGCGAAGCAGGTGCATTCTGGGATTTGGTGTTTGTCATCCATATAAGACAAAAACACATTTTCTGGCTTTTTTCGGCCTAGAAGGCCCCAATTTCAATTTTTTTTCACATTTCTACTACATAAGTGACACAATTTAAAGATATATTCAGCTTTCCAGCGGTGAAATATTCCTTTAATGACACAGATCCAAGCTGAGAGAGTGAATACTGAGCGCTGAAATCAAACTCCAGTTCCTGGAATGATCCTTTAACCAGAGTGGATGGTTGTAACTGTCATTGTGTTGTTAATGTGAGAAAGGCTGCAGAGCAGAAACCCACACAGCCCGTCTGCTGCAGGAAAGGAAGTGGTGATTCTCTGTCAACAGTTTTTTATGATTTCTAATAACTACTGAGAACAGATTCATATCTGCTGCTGCTGTAAACACTCAGGAACTCCTCTTCCTCTCTGCAGCTGTGTGTCTTTTCTCTTGTGGTCTGGAAGCCTTTTTTTCCACTGAGCCCTCTACCCACACACAGTTTAACTGAGCCCAGAGAGCAACAATGATGACCCACCTGGAGGTCACGTCCATGGACTTTATTTATGGGGATTTTAGCCATCAAAGGTGAACTTTACAGTTTACACTTGGATTTGATGAAAGTCCTCATACAAACACGACAACTCACATTGACTGTTTTCTGATCTGATGTCTCAGTGGTTAATGTCTGCAATGAAAATAAGGAATCTTCTTATTAAATATGTCATTATTTTCATGCATTCAATGTTGTACAAGTCAGTCTCTGAATGATATCTGAACAAATCCCTGTGTAAAAGAAGTTCAGAAAATAGATAGGAATGAAAGTGTAAAGTTTGATTTATGTAAGTTCTACTGAAGTGGAGATTTCTAGCTCAGCATATGATAACAAAACCTTTAAGATATGGATTATAAAATTAAGACAGTTTTTTAAGACTACAGGTAAATAATTGTTAATATTTTAACTAACAGATGTCATCATCAAACCTCCCCAGTTGATTACCTACATCAAGGGTGTCAAACTCATTTTCACTAGGGGCCACAATGGAGAAAGAGAATCACACCAGGGGCCGGACATGTAGAGTTTATTGACATGCTTTTGTTACTGCATGTCACTTTTTTTTACATTTTGATAGCTTTTTTCCTCATTTTTGTTGTTTTTTCTGACATTTTTATGGCTTTGCCAGACATTTGTCACCTTTTGGCAAATTTGTTGCTTTTTCCGACATCTTTGTACGCTTTTTGTCGCGTTTTTCTTGACATGAAGCCCTACGAAAGTCATCAGAAGAGTTCCTTCTGGGGGAATTTCTGAGTCTCAGAGTCGGCAAATCTGCCATATTCTGCTTTGAATGTCACGTAATTGCAGTTTAAAAAACACTTTCCTGTGTTTTGGGTTTTGACTAGGTGGGCCAAAATGCATAATGAACCCAAATTGATATACGGGCCGGATCTAAATCTACAAGGGGCCGTATTACAAGTTTTATGAAATTGAATGTTTAAATATGAAGAGAAGGCATTATGTAATGTTAACTTAATTAGTTTAACAGTTTAATAGTTTAACTAATTTAGGAGAAATCTACAGGCACAAATATATGAAGTGTAGTCAAATAAATGTTTTCTTTCTGCTAGTCCTAAAGAAGACATGTTATGAAAGATAAATAGCACAACATCCATTTGTAGCTTGAAAGCAGCTTGCTCTATACTCTTTGTCCTCGAGAAGACCCACAACTACTGATCTGTATAGAACAACTAATTACATATATTTGTTATCTTTGGTTAGCTGTCCAAAGACTTTGATTCTGATTATTTAAATGAAATCCATAAAAAACAAGTATGAAAAATCCTAGAAACTTTTATTGTTTTTTATGTACGTTCACAAAGAATGTTATACTGAAAAATTGACAAAGCTGCAGCACACAGAAAACAGTCAGTCAGCATGTGTGCAGCTGGTGGACGGTCCCTTGTTTCTGAGGATCATCAGCAGAGAGAGTCCACAGCAGTACACCAGACTCTTCACTATCAGCTGGGTGTACAGCAGACAGAACAACTTCACTTGGTACTGAGACAGTGGTGGAAGAGTAGAAACCTCTGCAACAGAAAAGCAGTGAATAGTGTGGACATCAAGGTTTATTATCTGGTTATGAGGTGCTGCATTCAAGGCATTTGAGAGCTTAAAAACTGACTTTTCTCAAATCTAGTGATTGTAGTTGGTTTAGCAAGTTTTGTCTTTAAACTTTTTGAGTTTTATTTTAATTTTTTCCAATGTTTTAGATACAAATATGGTCATGGTCCTAAATGGTGTGAAATTGCAACACTGGAGTTGCAGTGAGAAATGTCAGTCCTCTGCTGTCGTTGACAACATCTCTACATGAAGCTGAATCACTGCTGAACACAGTCACCACATCTTCATTACCTTGTTCTGTTTGGGCCACCACTGTCCCCCCCTCATGTAGGACGTCACAGCGGTATTTATATTTGCTGTTCTTTTGCTGATTAATCAGCAAGATGGAGGCGGTGTGTCCTGACTCTCTGATCTCCAGCTGCTCTCCCTCAGTAGAGGACAGCTCCTCCAGAGGACCATTCTCCTTTCGTCTTTTCCAGGAGAACTGGACCAGAGGAGGAAACATGGCTGAGGCCAGACACAGCAGGGAGCTCTTCCCCTCCAGGTGGGCTCTGGATGCTGCTGGGTACACGCTCACCACGGGCTTCACTACCGGCTCATCTGAAGTTTGACAGCAGCAACAAGCAGCACAGACACACATTCACACAGTCACCAGCAGCTTCCAGCACTGCATTCAGTCTGATCCTGGAAACTACATGGACTCTGATCACTAAACTACTCATCAATACAGCACAAAGTTCACTACATCTACTGGATTCACCTTCATATGAAACACACACATCATCTCATGTCAGCACGGGTTATATGGGGACTAAAGACAAACATGGATTAATGTACAAAGTCTATTCACTATAATTATTATTACTAACATAATATGACATTTTCGTTGATAGAATGAATTTCTTTCTATAATATAATAAATAACATTAACTTTCACATTTGATACTTGAGCAATTTTGAATTATTACAATCTATATAACATATTTTAATATATATTGAAACTACACAATTCATAAAAAATGTCATAATCTTTAACAACAATGTTCAGGTTTATACACAACTACAAAAATAAGTGTTGCCCCATGTCCCGGGGAAAGTAAAAGGCCACGTCGGGCAAGTAAATATAACAACAAAAAAGATTTAAATAATTTATATTTTAAATGTATGCGGTCAAAAACAGACAGAAATCACTGTTTCTCTGGTTAGTTAAGTGATTGTAAATAGATTTGATATATATATTTTTTTTTAAATAACAGCCTCCACTTTCAGTATGAACTTTAACTCATCTATGATTCTGTTCATGATGTGTTTATACATTTTATATAAAGATCGAATATAACAATTTATTTGAGTCTTTGTCCATATTTGATGACCATTAATGAAAAACAATTTTTATAGGAGCAAATAAAGATTGACTTTGAACGAGTAGAAATAATTTTTCCGTCAAAAAAGTCTTAACATTAAACCATAAATTATTTTTATTCAACAGATTCTCACTCCCATCTCGTAAAAAGACACTTGGTCAGGTGACTTTGGCGTTGTTATTGATGATAAAAGTCTCCTTTAGCGTCAGATCTAAACATGCTTAATCTAAATGTTCTGGGTCGGGACTATGCGGCCCATTTTTGACTCAGTCAGGTTTAGGAAAAGATGGTGGGGGGGCTTACGTTTCCATGACACGCGGGACAAGAACGGGACGGTTGGGTTTAGGAAACGTGACACGCGGGACCCGATCCCCGGTCTCCTGGGTGAAAGTCCTGTGTTGTTTGACCCATCCACCCCCCCAACCAACCTCCCTATGCAGATATTTGGGCTTTCATACTACTCTCTACCGTAGTCTCTCTTAATGCTAAGTCATATTCAAGCTCCATGTAGCTGCTGCTCTCCCTGGAGCGCTCTACAAACACGCTGAAGGTGGTTTTAGGGTCTCTTCAGACGCTGACAGCCACTGTCCAAACCTCCTTATTTTACCAGTTCAGAGTGAGAACGGGTTGTTTTTATGATATATCAAATTTAAATAAAAACTGCAACATAATAAACAGACTATCTTGATCCCTGATTGTAAATTAACATATAATAAATTATAATATGTTGTCATTTACATATTAAAATGAATAACATATTTATTTTTCATATAAATAAAATTTACCTTGTAATTATTTTTTTTTTTTTTTTTTTTTTTTTTTTTTTTTTTTTTTACACACTTTAAATAAAATGTTCAGATTATGTTAATCATCAAATACTATTTATATCAAAAATGCGCTAAGATAAATGTATGTTTGATATTAAAAGCATGCTGAGATACATATAAATATGTTTGTGCTGTTATATATGTAATCTTGTATCATATATATAAATAAATGATTATGCATAAATTATATTTATTGTAATATCATATTCAGTATATCTGTGTCTTCATGTATAAATATATCTTCCACTAAAAGACAAACGTACCATCATATAAAATACAATAACTTTTAAAAATGATTTATTATTTTATTAATTATTCTTAACAATATAATTAAATTCATACTCTTTACAAAATACATTTACTGACATATATTAGATTATGTTTTTAGATCATATATTATCTTATTGCTGATTAACTGAGAGGATCAAATACTGTATGTTTCTAACATTTCATCAAACATTTTCTATAAATCAGATTAATCTCCTGCAGAAATAAAGAATAACTGGAGTTGTGCAGTGAGATTTAAACATGTTTTCAGGAACTATGAACCTTTTTTATGTAACAATAGCTGCATGGCTGCAAGAATTCTCTTCTAATGATGAAAAAACTAACATGTGAAGCCTGAAGCAGCAGAAACTCATTAAAACACGTTTTCAATTTGATCAATAAAACAAATGAAGGAAAATAAATGTTTATTCTTACCTGATACAAACAGTTTAGTTCCAGAGCCAAAGATCAAGTACCGTTTACCTGCCTCCCACAGTGAAACTGAGTGATACAAAAACCCTTACTGCTGTTGAATGTGTCTGCTGAGGTGAACCAGTCCAAATTATTAACCAGTATCATATTCCAGCTCCATGATGTGTTTCTCTAATGTTCATATTAACATGACTGTCTCTTCTTTTATGTCTTTATGTATGCTGTACTAGTGTCATATAATATAAAACAAGTGGAGCAGTGTGATTGATGACCTTAGTTTATTTTGTATAATTGTTATTGATCGATTTTTGCCTTAAAACTCTGATATTGTTTGCTGTGGGTTTAATTTATTATATGTTGCTGTGGACAATTTATCTTTTCCCTCTTTCACGAACTGCAAAAACAAACACTAATTGACCCACCTGTAGAACCCCGTTCACATCAGCGATCTGATTGGCCAGCTGATCAGACCAGTCCCTATAAAAGGAGGCTAGATCGCTTACTGAGGGGGACAATGCTCTGGACGGATGGACCGGCTGTGTGCTGCAGCGGCCTGGCTTGCTGATCTTCTTCTCCCTCGGTGTTGCTGCTGACTGGATCTCCTGTACCCTGGTGGAGCTGAATCCCAGACTCTGCAGTGAAGTGGTCCTTTTCTCCCACACTGATCCGTGGGTATGTTTTAGCATTTGAACTAAAGGAGTCGTTTTTACTAGTTGTTCATTCCTGTGAAGGTGTAAGATCCTGGGGCCGACGGCAGAGCAGCAGACACGGCAGTATTGTTGATGAGCCCACTTGAAGTAGAGGAAAGGAAAGTTGTCATTCTAGTCACCCGAGACTGGTTTAAAGTTGCCGGGCTACGAGCAGGCTACCCATTGATTTTACATTTCTCCACTGACAGAAGAAGAGCGGCACCACAGAATTCCTGGTTCTGGATCTCTGGATTGGAATCGGCCATGGACGTCATTTAGGGGGGCTGAAGTTACCCCAAAATGTTCCTAAGTCCCCCTAAAAATAACAAGAATTACATTTATCCTCATTGATATTTAGACGCAACAAACGACATATGTCCAGCTACAAAAAAATAGCCGAAAAGTCCGAAGTTAGACAGAAGTACAGAGAGTCAGGGGAAAGTTAGGACCATTCCAAGGGCCCATGACTGACAGGGGCCCCAAAAAATAGGTAAAAACTAATAAATTATTAAACCATCATCATTCAGTGTATACATATATTTCAAATATAATATAATTATTGATCTCTTTGTTCGTACTTGTTTTTGGCAGTAAAAGTTAAATATCCCCATTGACCAAAAAGTAAATATCCATATTGACCGACCACCCCCCTGTATCTGCATGAAATGGTTTGGTCCTGCCTTAGCGCAGTCAGTCTACTGCAGTCAGTAGATGCGCCACAACTGTAACCGTGACCACAATGTTGCCAAGTAACGTTAAATCAAAATCTGGCTTTCAGAAAAGGAAAGAGAGGAAAGACAAAGGAAAGGGTGTCAAAATGTAACCCAGTTTTTCACCAAGAGAGGTGGGTAGCCTGTAGTCTGTGAGTGGTATTAACCTGTTGGCTTAATGTCCATAGTGGAATAAGCTAGCTAGCTACAGGCTAGTGCTAGCCTACATTTAATCACCATTTAATCAGTGCAGGGAAACGTTTAGCAAGATGTTCATATTAAATCATTGTCCCTGCCCCTTTTAGCAGCCTTAACAACAGATGAGTCAGCAGCACCCCAGTCTCCCCCTAACTGAGCCCCTCCCTGTCCCAGTGAAGAAGGTCAGCAACATTGGGTTCAATGACATGCCTGTTAGCATCATTGCAGGGAGTCTGTGGGGATTTCTGTCTTTCCTGCTCTTTTTACCATTACAAAAAGAAAATCAAACAATAACAATTAATTAATCTGTTTTGTATCACTATAATAACCCTGGTGTGGAAATTCCATTTTACATGTCCACTTTATTTTCTTGTTGGCATATATATGAAGCTAAGTTAAAAAATCTGCTGTTTATTGTTTTGAGAGGATGATGTTAATTTAGTTTGATTGAAAAGTTAATATATAATTAAGTTTGTCCGTTTTTTTTTTAAATCTTTCATTAATTATTAATAAAAATAATAATTTAGAGAATTTTCCATTTTTGTCAAATTTTACAATAACGATACATTGAGACTGTAAAAGATGGCCTTCAGCACATTATGGTTGCTTTTAATCTTGCATCAAATGGTGAACTACATACTAGACTTGCATGCATGTACAAATCTCCAGCAGTAAATATTGTGCTAGTACTAGTATTGAACTACAAGAAGCAAGACCGTTTCAAGCCTTTAATGAGAGTTATGTAAAGCTTTTGATGGGGCAGTTAGGTCCTAGAGATGTGGGGACAACAGCTGTGCAGAGGGAGTGCCCAATTTGATTTTTTTTTTGTCATGGAGCCCAAAATTCCTGGCGGCGCCCCTGCACCGCACCGTCTCGTTGCATTGGTGTGAACTAGCAGCTTTCAGAGCGTTGCAGAGCGGAGCGTTGGGAGTAACTGGGGGATTCATCTCGTCGCTACTCTTTGGTCTGAACTCGCTATGCTTACCTTTTTAGCTAAGTTTTCTTGAGGTAAAGGAAAAGGGGATATTTTGGTTTGCTATGGAAAACTAAAGTCTAGCTAGAGTGAACGAGGGAAATACAAGAAATACAAGAAATGGTTAACTTAGCAAGCTAATCACAACTCTTTATTCATTGCCAATAATATAGCCTTCAATTCATGGAGCAGATGAGATGGATATTGGAAGATATTTCAGCAGAGAGAGAGAGAATCAGGAGATTGGCAGAGCAGTTGATCCTGATTGAACAATCCTTAGACCTATAGACCATTACTGACAATGGTCTATAGGTCTAAGGATTGTTTTGTAACAAACATTTGTTGGCAGGCCTAGGCACTATGCATAGCCTAAATTAAATTATTTCATTACCATATATGCTAGCCATATTCTAACCAATTTAACTTTCTTCATTCATTGGCTTTGATAAATTGAATACATATGTAGATGTTGCCTAAGGCTAGGCTAAAGATGAGGACATGCCCACAGATACACATGTGGAAATAAAATGAAAGCAATCCTACATACAGTACATGCAGTATATTTAGTAATCATTACTCCAAATATTTTATTCCTTCCACCATCAGGTTATTGTATTTAGACAGTAGCCACTTTAAATAGGATCCGTATCAATAGCTTACATGATAAAGTATGCAGTGATTCCTATTATGCCTATTTTTTTTCTTTTCTATTTGTCATATTTGTTTAACTTACCAGCTTATTAGCTGTCTGGCCTCTCTTTGTCAGTTTTTGGACATTTTGGATTTTGTCTCATGTGACCAATTTGCATTTCGAAGTCATGAAATTAGCATCAGAGTTTTTTATCTTAAGGCTAGACACTACAGGTGAATAGGGTAAAATTTTTAAATAATAGATATCACCATGAAACTTCCTCAGTTGATTACTTACATAAGTATATAAAAGAAATGTATTACAAGTTTTTGAAATGTGTATGTTTAATTATGCAAATTAGGCATTATATCATTAAATATGCGTGATTTTGCATATATTTTCGGTAGATAGATCTGAACGTATAATAAAGCCAGGTGCAAAATAATGTTTTCATTTTGTTTACACACAAGATGAAAACAAAATTACAGAGGGATTTCAGGATATCTGCTTTCATTACCTAGGAAATCCAAATATACTGTCCATGGCCTTAAAAAATCGATTTTCGCCACATTTTTTGGCTTAAAATGTCACATAAATCAGGCCAGGAATGATTTATTAACAAATCCCTCTGTAAATATCTTCGGAATCCTACTAAGTGTATAACTGGAAAGTTTGGTGCACATAGGTGCTACATAGGCTGAGATGTTTATACTGAAAAATGACAAAAAACTCATTTTGAGAAAACGGCATTTAAAGATTTAAATAGGGGAATTTAATACATTTCTATTGGAAAAATTGCTCAAAAACAGAATAAATGCTCAGGCCCTTAGTAATAATAATATAGAATATTTCAAGCTCATGAAAATTGATTACTTAATAAAATGGCAGACATATAAGGCCTACAAGTGCAGTAACTCATTGAATTAACATTGGCGTATCATGCACAAAGTTGCAGACAAAACCCACACTAGACAGTTGTATGGACACAGAACAAGACCAACAGTAGATGTCACAGCTTTCTAAAGTCTAATTGTCCATTCCAGCACCATATGTAGGCTAGTTTAGCTGTGCTTAGACTCTTGTGCCTGTGTTTTACACTGGCAGTTGTTTCGAGATCCTGAGCATATTAGTTTCTCTCATTGAATTGACCATCACAACTGTGCTCTGAAGCCACAACTTCTCCATAACAGAAAGCATGGCAGAGGCACCTTCATTGAAGATGGAGATGGCCATATTGCTGCTGCCTCAAGCTTACTTTCCCCACAAAACAGTCCCCTCAGTCAGCTGATGGTGAAGCTAACTAACCAGGCTCCCATCAGCACCGGTTCATAACAACCCAACAGAACCAAACTAATTATGAATCATTCAAAAGACCAATATTTAGAACATTGGAGAAAGCAAACAAAGTAGACTAAATTGTTATTTGACCACCAACTAGGTCAGACAGACAGGTCAGTGAGAGAGAGAGAGAGACAGGCTCAGTGACCACCAGCTGGGTCAGACAGAGATACTCTTCCTCCTCCACTGGGAAAAACTATCTTCACTAAGAGAATTACACCTTGGAAAATTTCTTTTCCTTTTTTGGCTATTTTTTTTTTATAAAACTTCCCAAAGTTAACACCAGAAAAGAAGCTGGTAGTTCTCCTAGGAGAGGGGACAGCAGCTCTACTGACAGCTAAATATGGATCTGCCTGCCACAGCCTGAGGGACTCACAACCACTTTAGGATCCCAAAATTACAGATTTGTTTAGTAGCCTATTATATAGTAATTATATTATACAACCATTTTAACTGTTGTGTAATGTAATTGTTTTGTAATATAGTGTGTTGTATCGCGATCAGTACAGTGTAGTTAGTATATATGTAACACATAGGACATGTAGGCTATATGACTTTCTGTAAACTGCTTTGAGAGAGAGAGGGTCTGATTACCTCCGCTGTCCGAAAACTCCTGTTTTCTGAACAATAGTTGACATATCGACGTACTACGTGAAGGCATTTCATCATCTGCTGTCTTAGTGTGTAATCCCCTGTCTTCTTGCTAATAACTGTTTTCGTCTTCTCTGAGGTGATTTTCGACCGTTTGACGCATTTATTTTGACATTCTGAACTACCGCGGAAATGTCAGAGCGCGTCACGTGACGATTCTGAACGAATCACGTTGTTAGAAATTGGCATCAGCCAATGAGATTGCGCATTTTGAGTTAAATCCCCCCTTTTACTTTCACGATTGGTTGCTGATGAAAAGGAAATGACCATATTTGGATCCGACAGCATTGTAGAGGAGAGAGAGAGCTTTCCAACGGTATATGTGATGACAGGGTGCAGACAGCGATCGCGGAGCAGCGGGATGATTTAGAACGCCAACTTTTGTTGAATTTAGGAGAAATCTACCGACGCTAACAGACAAAGTGTAGTAAAATAAAGACCTAAATGTGTTTTTCTGACTTTTTTTCACCACAAGTCTGAAAGAATACATGTTATTGAACACAAATAGCCAAAAATCTCAAAATTGACCAGTGAAAAAAAACTGATGTTTTTGCCTGCCGTGTCTCGCCTTAAAGGATAAGACAGAAGGAACAGAGTAGAAATGGAAGAAAATGATATGTCTGTCACTTTTTACTTGTTAACATCTTGGTTTCTTGACATAAGTGTAGCTCTAATACAATAACAAAAGATGTGAGTGCAATGATGTTGCAAATGCAAGTTACAAATACCCTGGGGGCTAACCCCCCCGTCTTTCAGTCCTAGTGACGTCCCTGGACTCGGCTATTCAAAGCCCCGCTGAAGCAGATATTCTGTGCCGGCGCCAGGAGAAACACGGAGCTGACTCCAGGCTGGACTGGACTTGGTTGTTGTTTCACCCTGGGACAGAATATTGGACAATCCATGGTTCTATTGTCTCCCTGGTTTTTGAGGAGATTGTGATTTTAATGTCAGTTTAAACTTAACTTTTAAAATATTAAAATGGCTGGGAGTCTAAATCTTAATTTATTTAAAATTAACAGACTTCCAATCTGTTACACTAGCTGTTGTGGATCGTTGGTTCAGACGTTCATGTTCCTCAGAGGATGAATCCTACTGACTTTGATAAGTTTTTATCCAGTAACCTCATCAGCTCACATTTTTATATTTAGTCCATTACTATAAATGTATAATGTCTGTGTGTTGCAGTGTAGTTACTGACAACACACCCTTCAGGAAGGCCACAACCAAGGTATTCACCAAATCAGAACCACACTCTGGAGATCTACACACCTGACCGTTTGACGAGCCCCCCAAATATGTTACGGCCACAGCAAACAAACACAACTTAAATGTGACCATCAACATATCGAATAACACCAAACCTGAGGATTAGTTAAAGTAAATTAAGATGTATTCACAAATTAACTATTATTGATTAAACCAAAACTACGGGAGTCTGGAGGTCTGGCCAAAAAGAACAAAGGAAGGGAAGAAGCCTGAGCCAACCCACCAAGGGCCGTCAGACCCAGAACCCCCACCCCCAAACTAAAAAGTAGTAACTAACTAACAGAAACAAAGCCATGAAAACTAGACTACCAGAGGTCCGTTCCAGGAAGGAGGTTTAACAAACTCTGAGTGTAACCCTGATCTCTGAGTTGATTTACCCTGAGATGGAAACTCTGAGTTTTCGGTTCCAGAACAGCTGATTTGAGTTGGTTCAATCAACTCGGAGTAGGTTGACTCAGGGTTAGGCGCGTGCACATAAGGCAGCATGAATGGAGCCATGATTCTACGATTCACCATGGTAACAACCACAAACAAACGGGTCGTCGGCAATACTCATGGGAACATACAGCGAGTTTGAACCATAGACAGTATATTATTAATATTAAGAGTCTATGGTTTGAACATGCATTTCGTTAAAACAGCAAGACAGCGGCTGCTGCTGCAAAGAGAGAGAATTGGTGTGGGAGAAAATTGTTGCCCGAGTCAATGCGTACGCATTAACAGTGTATTCATTTCATATTTAATCAGTTAACTTATAATATTAGGCTACTGGTGAAAACTGGAATTGTATTAGGCCTACACCTATAATTTTATTCAGGTGCAATCCTGCGGGTGAAAAAGTAAACTATACTATTCCCATTCTGAGGCTGCAGCACCATTATCATTAACAGAACTATAAGTATGATCATTTATTTCTTTTTAATGGCTCTCACTGGTTTGTGTCCAGGGAACACGTTTAAAAAACGTTTCAGAGCGATCACACTTTTCTGACGGCTCTACATACAGTGGCTTTACTATTACAGTATGATCCGCTGCTGTTAGAAAAACTAGTAAACACGACACAAAGAATCTGCTGGGATGTTAAAGCCTGTCCCACGATGTTGAACTAGTGGAAGGATAAGGTATCTACATATCTAATAGACTGTGATAAAAAAATCCTCTCAAATCGGTTATGTGGAAATGAAGAAACATCTAGTCGGGACTAAATATCATCTCCGGCGGTAAACTCTATGAATTAATACAGCTTTTTCATCAACGATCGTCGACAAAAGGACATGACATGTTTGAGAAAAAAACATTTTATAGTCTGCCTAACATAAACCAATACGTTTTTCTTATTCATGCAGATAACAAACTGCATTAAAATCGCCTGATACAGACTGAATGAATGAGGAATTTCCCTTGAGAGGGGTAGTTTTTGAGTAGACCTCCATCCTCAAAGCAAAGAAACCCAAAAAAGAAGAGAAACCAACGGTGATCAGCTGCTTCAGTCTCAGAGACAGATTTCTGTCTCCCAGCCTCTCTTATATCCAGGGGAGGGGCCCCCTCAATCAGAAATCAGGAACACCTGAGATGAACAGAGGAAAAAGAGAGCAGGGGGGGCCCTAACATCCATTACTATACATTTATAATGTCTGTGTGTTGTAATGTAGTCTTGTTGTTATCTGAAGTAGAAAGAGTTGTGATCCTCCTACTTTTTATATAATTGCTGAACTTAAGGTCAGAAATATTAAAGCTGAAATTAACGTTATTGGATGAAAAGGTTTGTTGCAATTTAATCATTCATTCAAAGTGATTTCAGTGTTTGGATGGATAGATAGATATAATATATATATAGGGTTTGACATTAATATAATTATATATTTTTTTAAAAACCTTAAAATATCTTCAATCCATATTCTGTCACATGTCATTAGACATTTCTCTGTTGATTAACGGTTTATAAGACATCTTAAAATGTGTATAAATATTAGGATTTATTACAGACTTTATTCCTGCAGCAGGTCAAATCAGAGGATTTTAATCTTTAAATGTTGAAGCTGGTTTTGGGTTCATCATTTTGCTAATTTTCTCTAAATGATTGTAATCAGGAACTGCTTTTTATTTTTATTTTTTTAAATCACATGTGTTACGACCTGATGTCTAGGGGTTAAACGGATGCAACATAACAGGTGCCCCACTCCCAAACAGGACAAAGAATTCAAAGTAGCAGTTTCTATTTATTTTGGAGATGAGGCCCCAACACAACAAACAAAACAATTCTAAAGGCAAACTAAACCCAAAACAAGTAAAGAAAAGAAAAAGCTCTAACCTAAGCTTCTGATCACAAAACAGGAGAAGAATAAAAAAAGGACTTCTCACTCCTACCAGACTGCTACTAGCAACATAAGATATTGAAAAATGTCTTCACAACTAACACAAAGTGGCTGAAGGATAACAAATCAAAGAACTCAAAACTGAAGGCTGTTAACACAACTCACAACCACTTGGACCACAAGACTCAGGTTACACAGGCACATGTTGGGAATGGCAGAGCGAAGAGAGGGGCTCAGGTCCTGTCTGATGAGGCTTAAGATGGCTGCTGTCCTCCCGGCGACCAATCAGGAGACAGCAATCAGCTCTGCTGGACCAATCCGGTGGTCACACCTGTTCTTCGTTACCTGTCTACCCTCAGGAGAACAACTGATAGTGCAGGGCCAAACAAATTACAAAATATGACCTCAGGGTCATAACACATGTACATACATTTATTTGTATTATTAATGTAATTATTTGAATAGTTTTCAGTTTCAGATCTTTTATTATTGTTTCTCTGTGTTGTTAAGAAAAGAAACTTCAGCTCAGTTCAGTGTGTTTGTGACCAGTGTTAGACAACTTACTCAGGAAGTGGAATCAGTTACTTGTTAGTTATTACTGCTTAAAAAAATATTACCTTACATATTACATATAAAAACTAATTAGTTATTGTACTTGTTATATTACTATATTACTTTCTAACTGGATTAATAACTGTAATATAATTACTGTTTTGGAAATTGTAATCCCTTACACTACTCACTACTGGGGAAAGTATCCTAATAATATAACAGTAATAGATTACTTAGTAATGCGTTACTGCCCAACACTGTTAGTGACTCTGGCTGAGATGGAGGTGAAATATGTGAACCTGGGCTGTGGTTTACTGATCTCTTCCTGTCACAAACACTGTTTGACATCTGTTCATCTGGAGGTTTTTGTTCAGGCTGCAGGGAGCATTTCTCACTGTGGGGATCAACCTTCTCACAGGAGCAGTAGTAGGTGGCTGAATGATCGGGTTTAACCTTCTGGATCTGCAACTCACAGACGTTCTGATCATTCACAGCTGAGAAATCATCTTTCTGAGGATGATTGTATCTCTCCTTCTCTATGACACCAGTATTCCTCCTAATATACAGAATCCTTGTGAATGTTTCTTTGTCTCTCTTCTGGTACCAGTATACATAATCATAAGTATTGTCACACTGCTCAGTGCCTCGACAGCTGAAGGAGACGTCTCCACCAACTCTCCTGGTCAATGTTAAATCCTCCTGAATCAGCTGTGTTGCCATGGCAGCCAGCGCTGTAGAGAAACAGACAGGTAGATGAAGGTGAGTGTGAGCCAGTGTTTGTTAAAGGTGGAGTTTGTTGGCTCCTGATTGGCTGGAAACACTCACCTGAACACAGACAGCACAGAGCAGCAGCTGGGAGGAAAAGCATTTAGTTCAGTGGTGTTTCCTCTGGTGAACCTGGGGAGAAGTGGCGCTCTGATGCAGCTGAGGCCAAACAAGGACGAGCTGTGAGATCAGACGAGGGCCACGTGGTTTCTAACAGCTCCTCACATCTCCCATCAGCCCCTGCAGCAGACAGATAAGGCTGCTGTCTGAGTTTAAAAACAGGTGGAGCATTTTATCTGATACAATTATATAGAATACGGAAATGATGGTCGGAGTCATTTCTACTTCAAAACACCTTTTTATTAATGTTAATAAAGTTATTGTAATAGGAAAGATTTTACTTTTCAGGATGAAATATTCAAATATGTTTATTCATTTATTTTTAATAATTTGAAGAATACAACGTTTATTTTCCTAAATAAATTATTGCTTGCGTAATGGTCAGTGTGCGGGACTTTCTCTAAGCTTCTGATCTGCTACTTTTGATCATATCCTACGCACCTGCCTGACAAAAGAGGTGTGCAAAAAAGCTTTAATAATTTGAAGAAACCAAATTATTATTTTTAATAATTAGATTTTTCGAATAAATTGAATTAATTCCTTTTTAATTTTTAATTTTCTTATCAAAGTTCCACATTTTTTGACAATTTTTTTTAAACTTAGTTTCAATATTTTTTCAATGTATGTTTAATAACTTTCATTTATTTTTATGTAGTTGATTATAGTTAATACAAGGTGTGAAGGAGTCACTTTGGGCTCTGGGTAATTTGTGATGAACTTTTTTCACTATTTTTACAAACCAATCAATATAGAAAATACCTCCAAAACAGTTAAAGAGTTCAGAATGAGCTCCAGCTCAACCAACTCCAACAGTAAAATCCTGCTTTTACATTAATGCTGAGTATTAATAATCTAATATATAATATTAAAACAGTCACAGGGAACATTTTAACTTTCAAAACTACATTTCACTGATGATACTTATAGACTTACACTGAAGGAACATTTTCAATGCAGGACTTTTATTTTAACAGAGTATTTGTACTGTGTGGTATCAGTACTTTTACTGCAGTAAAGTATCTGAATGAAACTACTGTTGTTACTGAGTAGAACATTTCCTTCACACTGCGCCCCCTAGTGTCTGCAACAACAAACTGATTCACACACAAGCCTTTACTGTAAAGGGGGGAATCCCAAGTCTCTTATTTGATATCTCCTCGGTCCTCGCTGGAACCAGAAGTTGGTATTTAGGACCAAGAGAGCCATGACAAGTTTTGTGCATACATCTATCAGAAATATGAATCATTGACACATTTACTATTTTAACCCCTTTTTTTTTTTTGTCTTTTACTTTTAATGTAATTGTTTTTAATGCTTAATGCTTATTTATCATGTATTTATCTATTGTTTGATGTCAGGCGTCAGTTTCCTCAACGATTTCAGTCTTTGTCAGCATAGTTAGACATCTCGTCTCACTAGTTGAACAACACCTCTCACTATTTACTCTTTATAATCATCTAGTTAACTGGTGATGATCAAAATGTCCATTAGCTAATTAATAACTTTACTGGTAGCAACACAGACTTTCACTGAAGGGAACATTTTCAATGCAGGACTTTACTGTAACAGTGTATTTTTTACATTACTTTTACTGCAGTAAAGGATCAAGAATACTTTCTGTACTGCATACAAGAAACAAAACAAAAGAGACAAAGAAAAACACAAATAGAAACAAAAGACGTGTAGTTTGAAGCAGTGAGGAGTCTCTGCAGCCACAGAGGGGAACGCGTCAAATGGCGCTAACAAGAACACAGAGGTGATCATCATTTTATTGGTTATTATGGGATCCCCATTAGCTGTCATCTAGACAACCGGCTAGTCTTCCTAGGGTCCAAAAACACAATAATTCAGACAATATTAAAACATTTTATGACACATAAAGAGGAAAAGAAAACAAAACAAACTCTAACAGGTATAGGCTCAAAACCTTTTAATTTTACATTTCATCTTTTATTTTTAGGCAGAGTCATTAAAGACAAGGGTTTGCTTGTTTACAATGGTGGCCTGACAAGTGGCTAAGCCCCTTAGGGAAAGGGAAAGAGGGCTAGAACATGAATACATTAGACATACATACAGTTTAAATGATATAAAATACAATTTGAAATACAACCCAGACAGCAGTAAACACGTATACAGAGAGGAACACACAGGTACATGGGTGAGTATATCAAGGAAAGAACCCCCAAAAAAATAATCTGAAAAACTAAATTACATTACACAACATGACACAGGGGTTAGGAGTTAACATAGGTAGCTCACAAAGATGGACAAATATTTATTACAACAAAATAAAATGAGAAAAGAAAAATATGGAAAATGTATTCAAAATGACATGAGGAAAATCTAAAATGTGTTAACATGTCTTCTTTCAGATTAGTGGAAAGATAACATTTATTTTACTACACTTTGTTTATTTGTGTCTATAGATTTCTCCTAAATCTACCAGAAGATAGTTCTGAAATTTCAGAAAACGTGTTTACAAATATTAATTATCTAAATAATGTAATCAAAATGGAGAAAGGTCATGGTGATATCTATTAGTTACATTTTCTCCCCTTAAGGAGCTTGCACACTGCTCCAACAAACTCCAACAAACACCAACAGTTGGGTCAGTGTGGGCCGGCCGTCTGTGTTTGTTGGTGTTTGTGTGATGGAGTCGTTAGAGTTTATGTCCAGTCTGGTCTGGTGGAGTTGGAGAATGTCGGACCAATGGAGCCCATTTTACAACAAACGGCAACATTATAACAGCTCAAAATGCTGTCTCTAAAATGGGTGTTTTTTCTGGCAATTAGTGGAGTAACCATAGTGAGTAATTCCTCAAAACCTTGAGGAGCAAAACAGGCAAAATTCCCAAAAGCTGGAGTATCTTCTGAACGAAGTTCTTGACACAAGTTAGGATAGACACCCTGTTTTACATGTCGCAATATCCAAGGTTTCCACCACAGTCTCCTCCTGGCTCGTCTTGATTGCCGTCTCTCCTGTACACGGCTAGCAGCTTTACAGGCCAGGTAGACCAGAACTACTTTGGCCACATTCAACAAGATCTCCATTTCATCCATGTTATATTACACTAAAACTCAAATAAGAAAAGGTAGGACTAGGTGACCAAAGTCAGTCTTGTCTGTTCCTGTCTGGGCAGTGTGGACTGGCAGTTGGTTTATGAACATTCTAAAGACGACCAACTGACAACTGCCAACAACTGCCAACAACTGCCAACAACTGCCAACAACTGACAACTTTAGAATGTTGGAGTTTGTTGGTATTTGTTGGAGCGGTGTGCAAACTCCTTTAAGATAACATGAACCTGTATGGTTGGTTATGTAAATTATGATTGTGTTTTCTAAAGCTGGAGTTACCGCGCTGCACCGATAGGTTGTTTCATGTTACCATGGTAACATGGATGCTCTAGTTCTGCTTTTAGAGATGCAGATGTTTTTTTGAGGGGGTGAAACAACAAGATGACTTGTTTGTCTCTGTGGTTTGTGTTCTGTCGCTCTGATCAATGATAACAGATGTACCGCTTATTTTTGGAAAATACTGCGGTCGACTTCTTGAACGTTTATGTGTATGTATAATAATGATGTATTACTACACATTCTTATGCATATTATCCACTGTTTTATGAATCAGAGTTTTAGTTAAAAATTACTCATGATTTAAGGGGAAAATAAGAAAAAAATATTTTTATAAAATATATATTTTTTGCTTAATTCTTTAAAATATAATTGATGTAATATTTGTGCTAATGGACATGGTTGTTTTTTATTCATTAAATATGTTTTTCTTTTTGATTCGAGCTGTTTCTTTCTCAGATTAATGACACAGATCCAAGCTGAGAGAGTGAATACTGAGCGCTGAAATCAAACTCCAGTTCCTGGAATGATCCTTTAACCAGAGTGGATGGTTGTAACTGTCATTGTGTTGTTAATGTGAGAAAGGCTGCAGAGCAGAAACCCACACAGCCCGTCTGCTGCAGGAAAGGAAGTGGTGATTCACTGTCAACAGTTTTTTATGATTTCTAATAACCACTGAGAACAGATTCATATCTGCTGCTGCTGTAAACACTCAGGAACTCCTCTTCCTCTCTGCAGCTGTGTGTCTTTTCTCTTGTGGTCTGGAAGCCTTTTTTTCCACTGAGCCCTCTACCCACACACAGTTTAACTGAGCCCAGAGAGCAACAATGATGACCCACCTGGAGGTCACGTCCATGGACTTTATTTATGGGGATTTTAGCCATCAAAGGTGAACTTTACAGTTTACACTTGGATTTGATGAGAGTCCTCATACCAACACAACAACTCACATGAGTCTTTTCTGATCTGATGTCTCAGTGGTTAATGTCTGCAATGCAAATAAGGCATCTTCTTATTAAATGTGTGCTTATTTTCATACATACAACGTTGTAGAAGACAGACTGTGAATGGTATCTGAACAAAGCCCTGTCTAAAGAAATATCAGAATAAAGATAGGAATGAAAGTGTAAAGTTTGGTTTATGTAAGTGCTACTGAAGTGGAGATTTCTGGCTCAGAGTATTAGAACAAAACCTTTAAAGATATGGATTATGAAATTAAGACTCTACAGGTAAATAAGTGTTCATATTTTAACTAACAGATATCACCATGAAACGTCCCCAGTTGATTACCTACATTATGAAAACTAGTTTTTGTATTACAAGTTTTATGAAAGTGAATGTTTAAATACCTGTGCCCCATATACACCACGACCCCAGGTATTACCGAGCAACTCACCATAAAAGATTTGTCCTGGAGAAGACTCCAGCGTGGAACACCCACACCTACTGATCTGTATACAACAACTGGTTACATATATTTGTTATCTTTGGTTAGCTGTCCAATGACAATGATTCTGATTCTAATTATTTGAATGAAATCCAAAAAACAAGGATGAAAAAAACTTTTATTCATGAAAAAAATTTGACAACCCTGCCACACTCTACATAATGTATTAAAGAGAAACACAAGGACAGAAAAAATACTATGAACTATGAAATATCTACCAGACAGCTGATTATTCATATGATTTATCATTATACAAGTCACAATTAAAAGTAGAAATAAACTAAAGTATCTAAAAACACCACAGAATTTAAACTTAACTTTTAAACTTAGTAACTGCTAAGATATATATGTATTTACAACAGATTCTCACACCAAACTCGTAAAATAAATAAAATAAGGACGTTTGGTCAGGAGCCTTTCTCGTTAATATTGACGCTAAAATTCTCCTTTAGCGTTTCTAGTAAACGCGCTTGGTCGGGACTATTAAAAGGTTGTACGGTTCGGTGACACGCAGGAGGAAAGAAAAAAGCGACTCTAAAAAGCAACTCTAGCAAGCATGACACGCAGTAATTCTCCCTTACATACTACTCGCTAAATCGTATCTAACTGCGGCTCTCCCTGCTGCGTTATACAAACACGTGAAGTGCTCCTTTTCGCGCATCAGACGCGCTGACAAGCCACTGTCCAAACGTCCTTATTTTACGAGTTCCGAATGAGAACGGGCTGGTATTTATATTATTAAGATGACAACTACAAGAAGTCATAATTGATATATGTGAATAGTGATCAAAGTGATAAATGAGATGGATTTATAGATTTGAGGTGAGAAAAAGTCGAAGCAGAAAACAGTCAGTCAGCATGTGAGCAGCTGGTGGACGGTCCCTTGTTTCTGAGGATCATCAGCAGAGAGAGTCCACAGCAGTACACCAGACTCTTCACTATCAGCTGGGTGTACAGCAGACAGAACAACTTCACCCTGCACTGGGACTGGAAGGACACTGACACACACACACACACACACACACACACACACACACACACACACACACACACACACACAGTTTCAGTATGTTCTACTATATACATTTCATCAGAACATCTTCAGATTTTCATCGATATAACTTGGACTTTTCTAGACGGGACAACCAGCTTCAAATAGAAACAGGGGGCCGCTACAATTTGAAATAAAATGTCAAAGGCCCCTATTAAAAACTAACACGTCAGGGCCCCACCAAGCTTTTCAGTTATGGAGCCAGGACAGTGACTTTAAGTGTTGGCATTGAAAACAAAAGCTGAAGTGGAAAAGGAAACATTGTTTTTAAAGGAGAGGCAGCAGGTGATCTTACAGTCAGCTTCCTCCAGAGCTAGCTGGTCTGGTGGATCTCTCTCTGGAGGACAGGAGGCTGCTGGAGCTGGAACCTCTGAAACAGAAAAGCAGTGAAATGTTTGGAGTTGCAGTGACAAATGTCAGTCATCTACTCCTCTGCTCTCTTTGACAGCATCTCCACATGAAGCTGAATCACTGCTGAACACAGTCACCAAGCCTTCATCACTGTCAGCTCTGTGCGTTGCTATGGTTGGTGTACAAAAAGCAACAGTTTGCAAGGCTGCTGTAGAGATGCCGACTTTTTCAAGAAGCTGGTTGAAGGAATGAAAGAGGGAGGCTGTGTTCACATAATCCAACAAGTCCACCACCGCTGGAACAAAAATCATATTTTGCACAGCTGCATGTTAACGGAGTATTAGTGGAATATTGTCTTTTTCAGAATAAGAGATAAAAACTAATTATTATAATTAAGTGCATTTAAACGTAGTCAGTACTGAAAACAGTCACCAAGCCTTCATTACCTTGTTCTGTTTGGGCCTCCACTGTCCCCCCCTCATGTAGGACGTCACAGCGGTATTTATATGTGCTGTTCTCTTTCTGATGGATCAGCAAGATGGAGGCGGTGTGTCCTGACTCTCTGATCTCCAGCTGCTCTATATCATCAGAGGGCAGCTCCTCCAGAGGACCAGTCTCATTACGTCTTTTCCAGGAGAACTGGACCAGAGGAGGAAACATAGCTGAGGCCAGACACAGCAGGGAGCTCTTCCCCTCCAGGTGGGCTCTGGATGCTGCTGGGTACACGCTCACCACGGGCTTCACTACCGGCTCATCTGAAGTTTGACAGCAGCAACAAGCAGCACAGACACACATTCACACAGTCACCAGCAGCTTCCAGCACTGCATTCAGTCTGATCCTGGAAACTACATGGACTCTGATCACTAAACTACTCATCAATACAGCACAAAGTTCACTACATATACTGGATTCACCTTCATATGGAACACACACATCATCTCATGTCAGCACGGGTTATATGGGGACTAAAGACAGTTATGGACTAATGTACAAAGTCTATTCACTATAATTATTATTACTAACATAACATAATGATGACATTTTCCTTCATAAAATGGACAATTTCTTTCTATACTATAATAAATAACATTTACTTTCACATTTAATAATTGAGCAATTATGAATTATTACAATCTATATAACATATTTTAATATATTGAAACTACACAATTCATAAAACATTTTTAACAACAATGTTAACGTTTATACACAACTTCAATAAAATGTTCAACAAGAAGTGATGCCCCATGGCCCGGGGCAAGTAAATATAACAAAAACAAAAAAGATTAAATAATTAATATTTTAAATATATGCGGTCAAATACAGATAGAATTTTTTTAATTAACAGCCTCCACTTTCAGTATGAACTTTAACTCATCTATGACTCTGTTCATGATGTGTTTATATATTTTATATGAAGATCAAATATAACAACTTATTTGAGTCTTTGTCCTTATTTGATAACCACTAATGAAAAACTATTTGTATATGAGCCAATAAAGATTGACTTTGAACGAGTAGAAATCATATTTACATCAAAAGAATCTTAAAATTAAACTGTGAATGATTTTTATTCAACAGATTCTCACTCCCATCTCGTAAAATACAGACTCTTGGTCAGGTGACTTTGGCGTTGTTATTGACGATAAAAGTCTCCTTTAGCGTCAGATCTAAACGTGCTTTATCTAAACATTCTGGGTCGGGACTATGCGGCCCATTTTTGACTAAGTCAGGTTTAGGAAAAGATGGTGGGGGGGGCTTACGTTTCCATGACACGCGGGACAAGAACGGGACGGTTGGGTTTAGGAAACGTGACACGCAGGACCCGATCCCCGGTCTCCTGGGTGAAGGTCCTGTGTTGTTTGACCCATCCACCCCCCCCAACCAACCTCCCTATGCAGATTTTGGGGCTTTCATACTACTCTCTACCGTAGTCTCTCTTAATGCTAAGTCATATTCAAGCTCCATGTAGCTGCTGCTCTCCCTGGAGCGCTCTACAAACACGCTGAAGGTGGTTTTAGCGTCTCTTCAGACGCTGACAGACACTGTCCAAACCTCCTTATTTTACCAGTTCAGAGTGAGAACGGGTTGTTTTTATGATATATCAAATTTAAATAAAAACTGCATCATAATAAACAGACTATCTTAATCGTCCTGATTGTAAATTAACATATAATAATTATAAAATGTACCTTCACACAAAGGAAAAGTGTTGTACAGTTAACTTATATATTAAAATAAATTACATATTTATCTTTTCATAAAATACAATTATCATTTTAATTACTACAATAGGCTGCATATAACATATATATTTACCACCTTATATTTTACTCTAATTTATTTAAGAAATAAATCAATATATCAGTAATTTCATGGTTTTTTTTTACCTTTTATACACAAACACAATAAAATGTTCAGATTATGTTGATCATCAAATACTATTTATATTGAAAATATGCTGAGATACATATAAATAGGTTTGTGCTGTTATATATAATCTTGAATCATATATAGAAATATATAAATAATTATGCATAATTTAATAATTAATTCTTAATTATCCTAAACAATATAATTAAAGTTATACTCTTTACAAAATACATTAACTGACATATATTAGATTATGTTTAACATCATATATTATATTATTGCTGATTAACTGAGAGGATCAAATACTGTACGTTTCTAACATTTCATCAAACTTTTTCTATAAATCAATTTAATCTCCTGCAGAAATAAAGAATAACTGGAGTTGTGCAGTGAGATTTAAAGATGTTTTCAGGAACTATGAACCTTTTTTATGTAACAATAGCAGCATGGCTGCAATAATTCTCTTCTAATGATGAAAAAACTAACATGTGAAGCCTGAAGCAGCAGAAACTCATTAAAACACATTTAAAACTTGATCAATAAAATAACTGAAGGAAATAAATGTTTATTCTTACCTGTTACAATCAGTTTAGTTCCAGAGCCAAAGATGTAGTAGTATCCGACTCCCACAGTGAAACTGAGTGATACAAAAACCCTTACTGCTGTTGAATGTGTCTGCTGAGGTGAACCAGTCCAAATTATTAACCAGTATCATATTCCAGCTCCATGATGTGTTTCTCTAATCTTCATATTAACATGACTGTCTCTTCTTTTATGTCTGTATGTATGCTGTACTAGTGTCATATAATATAAAACAAGTGGAGCAGTGTGATTGATGACCTTAGTTTATTTTGTATAATTGTTGTTGTTATATTTTTGCCTTAAAACTCTGATATTGTTTGCTGTGGGTTTAATTTATTATATGTTGCTGTGGACAATTTATCTTTTCCCTCTTTCACGAACTGCAAAAACAAACACTAATTGACCCACCTGTAGAACCCCGTTCACATCAGCGATCTGATTGGCCAGCTGATCAGACCAGTCCCTATAAAAGGAGACTAGACCTCTTACTGAGGGGGACAATGCTCTGGACGGATGGACCGGCTGTGTCCTGCAGCCAGGCCAGCTGACAGTCTTGCCTGGGCCCGGGACGAGATCTTAGATGGGCCCCCCCCTCGCGGCCAGATCTCTCCTTTTCCCTTGCTCTTCCTCTCCTCACATCTCTCACTGAAATTAAGTGTGTAATCAGTCTCTGATCCATCCTGCTCAGACTCTCCGACAGGGCAGCGAGCCCCCCCGCATCACTCTCTCTCTATCTCTCTCTTTTCTCTCTCACGGGTAGCCTGACTCTGTCCCTCCGTTGCGGGGCAGCGGGCCCCTCCCGCATCACTCTCTCTGTCACCTGACTGCAGCTGGATCTCTCTCTGTCTCATCCTTACTGATGGAGCTACCAAACTCAACTGTTTCTGTCAAAGTTAACGTGTTGTGTCAGGCTTTTATACGAGCTAATGGACGTTAACATGAGAGCTGGCCTGTTACGTTACGTTACAAGGCTCGTAAACGTTGGCTGCGCTGTTTCTTACCTTGCTCTACGTTGACAGTTCCAGCTTCACCGTCACCACCTTTTTTTAAATATTTGTTTAGAAAATCTCTAAGGCCTCTATTTTCTTCTTCTCTTTTCTTTCCTTTTCCGAGCTCCGGACTTGTGCTGACCGGACATTTTGAGCGTACTGAACTTCAAATCAAGTGACAATATCAAATTTTGATCAGAGGCCAAACCATTTTTATTTGGGGTGGGGGGGTTCTTGACCACCATTTCCAGGACAATTAGGAAGAAAACAAATAAAACGCTTTTATGTAATTCAAATATTATGCTACATATTTTTTTCCACAAATAGGCCTATTTAAAAAAAAAAGATTTTTAATTCTTCCATAATTTAATGAGGGCCCAGTTCTGCCCCCCCCCTACTGTGGGCCCGGGACAACAGACCCGTTTGTCCCCCCCTATCGGCGGGCCTGCCTGCAGCGGCCTGGCCTGCGGATCTTCTCCCTCGGTGTTTCTGCTGACTGGATCTCCGGTACCCTGGTGGAGCTGAATCCCAGACTCTGCAGTGAAGTGGTCCTTTTCTCCCCCACTGATGCGTGGGTATGTTTTAGCATTTGAACTAAAGGAGTCATTTTTACTAGTTGTTCATTCCTGTGAAGGTGCCAGATCCTGGGGCCGACGGCAGAGCAGCAGACACGGCAGTACTGTTGATGAGCCCACTTGAAGTAGAGGAAAGGAAAGTTGTCATTCTAGTCACCCGAGACTGGTTTAAAGTTGCCGGGCTACGAGCAGGCTACCCATTGATTTTACATTTCTCCGCTGACAGAAGCAGAGCGGCACCACAGAAATCCTGGTTCTGGATCTCTGGATTGGAATCGGCCATGGACGTCGTTTAGGGGGCTGAAGCTACCCCAAAATGTTCCTAAACCCCCCTAAATAATAACAATTCGATTTATCCTCATTGATAGACGCAACATAATATATATATATTCAGCTACAAAAAAATTGCCGAAAAGTCCGAAGTTAGACAGAAGTACAGAGAGTCAGGGAAAAGTTAAGACAATTCCAAGGGCCCATGACTGACAGGGGCCCCAAAAATAGGTAAAAACTAACATAAAATTACTAAACCACCATTCAGTGTGTATATATATTTCAAATATAATATAATTATTGATCTCTTTGTTCTTACTTGTTTTTGGCAGTAAAAGTTAAATATCCCCATTGACCAAAAAGTAAATATCCATATTGACCGACCACCCCCCTGTATCTGCATGAAATGGTTTGGTCCTGCCTTAGCGCACTCAGTCTACTGCAGTCAGTAGATGCGCCACAACTGTAACCGTGACCACAATGTTGCCAAGTAACGTTAAATCAAAATCTGGTTTTCAGAAAAGGAAAGAGAGGAAAGACAAAGGAAAGGGTGTCAAACTGTAACCCAGTTTTCACCACCAAGAGGTGGGTAGCCTGTAGTCTGTGAGTGGTATTAACCTGTTGGCTTAATGTCCATAGTGGAATAAGCTAGCTAGCTACAGGCTAGTGCTAGCCTACATTTAATCACCATTTAATCAGTGCAGGGAAACGTTTAGCAAGATGTTCATATTAAATCATTGTCCCTGCCCCTTTTAGCAGCCTTAACAACAGATGAGTCAGCAGCAGCCCAGTCTCCCCCTAACTGAGCCCCTCCCTGTCCCAGTGAAGAAGGTCAGCAACATTGGGTTCAATGACATGCCTGTTAGCATCATTGCAGGGAGTCTGTGGGGATTTCTGTCTTTCCTGCTCTTTTTAACATTACAAAAAAGAAAATGAAATATTTATTAATGACAGAAAATCAAACAATAACAATTAATTAATTAATCTGTTTTGTATCACTATAATAACCCTGGTGTGGAAATTCCATTTTACATGTCTACTTTATTTTCTTGTTGGCATATATGTGCAGCTAAGTTAAAAAATCTGCTGTTTTCATTGTTTTGAGAGGATGATGTTAATTTATTTTGAAAAGTTAATATATATTTAAGTTTGTCCGTTTTTTTAAATCTTTCATTAATTATTAATAATAATAATTTAGAGAATTTTCCATTTTGTCAAATTTTACAATAACGATACATTGAGACTGTAAAAGATGGCCTTCAGCACATTATGGTTGCTTTTAATCTTGCATCAAATAGTGAACTACATACTAGACTTGCATGCATGTACAAATGACCAGCAGCAAATATTGTGCTAGTACTAGTATTGAACTACAAGAAGCAAGACAGTTTCAAGCCTTTAATGAGAGTTATGTAAAGCTTTTGATGGGACAGTTAGGTCCTAGAGATGTGGTGACAACAGCTGTGCAGAGGGAGCCCAATTTGATTTTTTTTTTTTGTTGTCATGGAGCCCAAAATTCCTGGCGGCGCCCCTGCACCGCACCGTCTCGTTGCATTGGTGTGAACTAGCAGCTTTCAGAGCGTTGCAGAGCGGAGCGTTGGGAGTAACTGGGGGATTCATCTCCTCGCTACTCTTTGGTCTGAACTCGCTATGCTTACCTTTTTAGCTACGTTTTCTTGAGGTAAAGGAAAGGGGATATTTTGGTTTGCTATGGAAAACTAAAGTCTAGCTAGAGTGAACGAGGGAAATACAAGAAATGGTTAACTTAGCAAGCTAATCACAACTCTTTATTCATTGCCAATAATATAGCCTTCAATTCATGGAGCAGATGAGATGGATATTGGAAGATATTTCAGCAGAGAGAGAGAGAATCAGGAGATTGGCAGAGCAGTTGATCCTGATTGAACAATCCTTAGACCTATAGACCATTACTGACAATGGTCTATAGGTCTAAGGATTGTTTTGTAACAAACATTTGTTGGCAGGCCTAGGCACTATGCATAGCCTAAACTAAATTATTTCATTATCATATATGCTAGCCATATTCTAACCAATTTAACTTTCTTCATTCATTGGCTTTGATAAATTGAATACATATGTAGATGTTGCCTAAGGCTAGGCTAAAGATGAGGACATGCCCACAGATACACATGTGGAAATAAAATGAAAGCAATCCTACATACAGTACATACAGTATATACAGTAATCATTACTCCAAATCTTTTATTCCTTCCACCATCAGGTTATTGTATTTAGACAGTAGCCACTTTAAATAGGATCCGTATCAATAGCTTACATGATAAAGTATGCAGTGATGCCTATTATGCCTATTTTTTTTCTTTTCTATTTGTCATATTTGTTTAACTTACCAGCTTATTAGCTGTCTGGCCTCTCTTTGTCAGTTTTTGGACATTTTGGATTTTGTCTCATGTGACCAATTTGCATTTCGAAGTCATGAAATTAGCATCACAGTTTTTTATCTTAAGGCGAGACACTACAGGTGAATAGGGTAAAATTCTTAAATAATAGATATCACCATGAAACTTCCTCAGTTGATTACTTACATAAGTATATAAAAGAGATGTATTACAAGTTTTTGAAATGTGTATGTTTAATTATGCAAATTAGGCATTATATCATTAAATATGCGTGATTTTGCATATATTTTCGGTAGATAGATCTGAACGTATGATAAAGCCAGGTGCAAAATAATGTTTTCATTTTGTTTACACACAAGATGAAAACAAAATTACAGAGGGATTTCAGGATATCTGCTTTCATTACCTAGGAAATCCAAATATACTGTCCATGGCCTTAAAAAATCGATTTTCGCCACATTTGTTTGCTTAAAATGTCACATAAATCAGGCCAGGAATGATTTATTAACAAATCCCTCTGTAAATATCTTCAGAATCCTACTAAGTGTATAACTGGAAAGTTTGGTGCACATAGGTGCTACATAGGCTGAGATGTTTATACTGAAAAATGACAAAAAACTCATTTTGAGAAAACGGCATTTAAAGATTTAAATAGGGGAATTTAATACATTTCTATTGGAAAAATTGCTCATAAACAGAATAAATGCTCAGGCCCTTAGTAATAATAATATAGAATATTTCAAGCTCATGAAAATTGATTACTTAATAAAATGGCAGGCATATAAGGCCTACAAGTGCAGTAACTCATTGAATTAACATTGGCGTATCATGCACAAAGTTGCAGACAAAATCCACGCTAGACAGTTGTATGGACACAGAACAAGACCAACAGTAGATGTCACAGCTTTCTAAAGTCTAATTGTCCATTCCAGCACCATATGTAGGCTAGTTTAGCTGTGCTTAGACTCTTGTGCCTGTGTTTTACACTGGCAGTTGTTTCGAGATCCTGAGCATATTAGTTTCTCTCATTGAATTGACCATCACAACTGTGCTCTGAAGCCACAACTTCTCCATAACAGAAAGCATGGCAGAGGCACCTTCATTGAAGATGGAGATGGCCATATTGCTGCTGCCTCAAGCTTACTTTCCCCACAAAACAGTCCCCTCAGTCAGCTGATGGTGAAGCTAACTAACCAGGCTCCCATCAGCACCGGTTCATAACAACAGAACAGAACCAAACTAATTATGAATCATTCAAAAGACCAATATTTAGAACATTGGAGAAAGCAAACAAAGTAGACTAAATTGTTATTTGACCACCAACTAGGTCAGACAGACAGGTCAGTGAGAGAGAGAGAGAGAGAGACAGGCTCAGTGACCACCAGCTGGGTCAGACAGAGATACTCTTCCTCCTCCACTGGGAAAAACTATCTTCACTAAGAGAATTACACCTTGGAAAATTTCTTTTCCTTTTTTGGCTATTTTTTTTTATAAACTTCCCAAAGTTAACACCAGAAAAGAAGCTGGTAGTTCTCCTAGGAGAGGGGACAGCAGCTCTACTGACAGCTAAATATGGATCTGCCTGCCACAGCCTGAGGGACTCACAACCACTTTAGGATCCCAAAATTACAGATTTGTTTAGTAGCCTATTATATAGTAATTATATTATACAACCATTTTAACTGTTGTGTAATGTAATTGTTTTGTAATATAGTGTGTTGTATCGCGATCAGTACAGTGTAGTTAGTATATATGTAACACATAGGACATGTAGGCTATATGACTTTCTGTAAACTGCTTTGAGAGAGAGAGGGTCTGATTACCTCCGCTGTCCGAAAACTCCTGTTTTCTGAACAATAGTTGACATATCGACGTACTACGTGAAGGCATTTCATCATCTGCTGTCTTAGTGTGTAATCCCCTGTCTTCTTGCTAATAACAACTGTTTTCGTCTTCTCTGAGGTGATTTTCGACCGTTTGACGCATTTATTTTGACATTCTGAACTACCGCGGAAATGTCAGAGCGCGTCACGTGACGATTCTGAACGAATCACGTTGTTAGAAATTGGCATCAGCCAATGAGATTGCGCATTTTGAGTTAAATCCCCCCTTTTACTTTCACGATTGGTTGCTGATGAAAAGGAAATGACCATATTTGGATCCGACAGCATTGTAGAGGAGAGAGAGAGCTTTCCAACGGTATATGTGATGACAGGGTGCAGACAGCGATCACGGAGCAGCGGGATGATTTAGAACGCCAACTTTTGTTGAATTTAGGAGAAATCTACCAACGCTAACAGACAAAGTGTAGTAAAATAAAGACCTAAATGTGTTTTTCCGACTTTTTTCACCACAAGTCTGAAAGAATACATGTTATTGAACACAAATAGCCAAAATCTCAAAATTGACCAGTGAAAAAAACGATGTTTTTGCCTGCCGGTGTCACGCCCAAAGGATAAGACAGAAGGAACAGAGTAGAAATGGAAGAAAATGATATGTCTGTCACTTTTTACTTGTTAACATCTTGGTTTCTTGACATAAGTGGAGCTCTAATACGGTAACAAAAGATGTGAGTGCAATGATGTTGCAAATGCAAGTTACAAATACCCTGGGGGCTAACCCCCCCCCGTCTTTCAGTCCTAGTGACGTCCCTGGAATCGGCTATCCAAAGCCCCGCTGAAGCAGATCTTCTGTGCCGGCGCCAGGAGAAACACGGAGCTGACTCCAGGCTGGACTGGACTTGGTTGTTGTTTCACCCTGGGACAGAATATTGGACAATCCATGGTTCTATTGTCTCCTCTGGTTTTTGAGGAGATTGTGACTTTAATGTCAGTTTAAACTTAACTTTTAAAATATTAAAATGGCTGGGAGTCTAAATCTTAATTTATTTAAAATTAACAGACTTCCAATCCGTTACACTAGCTGTTGTGGATCGTTGGTTCAGACGTTCATGTTCCTCAGAGGATGAATCCTACTGACTTTGATAAGTTTTTATCCAGTAACATCATCAGCTCACATTTTTATATTTAGTCCATTACTATAAATGTATAATGTCTGTGTGTTGCAGTGTAGTTACTGACAACACACCCTTCAGGAAGGCCTCATCACACAACGCCACAACCAAGGTATTCACCAAATCAAAACCACACTCTAGAGATCTACACACCTGACCGTTTGACGAGCCCCCAAATAAGTTACGGCCACAGCAAACAACACACCTTAAATGTGACCTCAACATATCGAATAACACCAAACCTGAGGATTAGTTAAAGTAAATTAAGATGTATTCACAAATTAACTATTATTGATTAAACCAAAACTACGGGAGTCTGGAGTCTGGCCAAAAGAACAAAAGAAGGGAAGAAGCCGAGCCAACCCACCAAGGGCCGTCAGACCCAGAACTCCCCAACTAAAAAGTAGTAACTAACTAACAGAAACAAAGCTGCAAAAACTAGACTACCAGAGGTCCGTTCCAGGTAGGAGGTTTAACAAACTCTGAGTGTAACCCTGATGTCTGAGTTGATTTACCCTGAGATGGAAACTCTGAGTTTTCGGTTCCAGAACAGCTGATTTGAGTTGGTTCAATCAACTCGGAGTAGGTTGACTCAGGGTTAGGCGCGTGCACATAAGGCAGCATGAATGGAGCCATGATTCTACGATTCACCATGGTAACAACCACAAACAAACGGGTCGGCGGAAATACTCATGGGAACATACAGCGAGTTTGAACCATAGACAGTATATTATTAATATTAAGAGTCTATGGTTTGAACATGCATTTCATTAAAAAAGCAAGACAGCGGCTGCTGCTGCAAAGAGAGAGAATTGGTGTGGGAGAAAATTGCTGCCCGAGTCACTGCGTACGCATTAACAGTGTATTAATTTCATATTTAATCAGTTAACTTATAATATTAGGCTACTGGTGAAAACTGGAATTGTAGGCTACACCTATAATTTTATTCAGGTGCAATCCTGCGAGCGAAAAAGTAAACTATACTATTCCCATTCTGAGGCTGCAGCACCATGATCATTAACAGAACTATAAGTATAATCATTTATTTCTTTTTAATGGCTCTCACTGGTTTGTGTCCAGGGAACACGTTTAAAAAACGTTTCAGAGCGATCACACTTTTCTGACGGCTCTACATACAGTGGCTTTACTATTACAGTATGATCCGCTGCTGTTAGAAAGAAAACGTAATGCGACACAAAGAATCTGCTGGGATGTTAAAGCCTGTCCACGATGTTGAACTAGTGGAAGGATAAGGTATCTACATATCTAATAGACTGTGATAAAAAATACCTCTCAAATCGGTTATGTGGAAATGAAAAAACATCTAGTCGGGACTCAATATCATCTCCCGAGGTAAACTCTCTGAATTAATACAGCTTTTTCATCAACGCGATCGTCGACAAAAGGACATGACATGTTAGAGAAAAAAAACATTTTATAGTCTGCCTAAAATAAACCAATAAGTTTTCTTATTCATGCAGATAACAAACTGCATTAAAATGCGCCTGATACAGACTGAATGAATGAGGAAATGAGTTTCCCCTCCCTCTGAGAGGGAGGAGAATGAGAGAAACTCGAGGTTTCTTGAAGAAAACCTGCTCCCGACCAGGTTAGGTTCACAGACTCAGTTACCATAGTAACTGACTCTGAGGTTAAGTTACCTCTCTTTCTGGAACGGAAAACCCAGAGTTTCCCTCATCTCAGGGTTAACCAACTCAGAGTTTTCACTAAACCTGCTTTCTGGAACGGGCCTCAGACCTCCATCCTCAAAGCAAAGAAACCCAAAAGAAGAGAAGAGAAACCAACGGTGATCAGCTGCTTCAGTCTCAGAGACAGATTTCTGTCTCCCAGCCTCTCTTATATCCAGGGGAGGGGCCCCCCTCAATCAGAAATCAGGAACACCTGAGATGAACAGAGGAAAAAGAGAGCAGGGAGGGGGGCCTAACATCCATTACTATACATTTATAATGTCTGTGTGTTGGAATGTAGTCTTGTTGTTATCTGAAGTAGAAAGAGTTGTGATCCTCCTACTTTTTAAATAATTGCTGAACTTAAGGTCAGAAATATTAAAGCTGAAATTAACGTTATTGGATGAAAAGGTTTGTTGCAATTTAATCATTCATTCAAAGTGATTTCAGTGTTTGGATGAATAGATATATATAGGGTTTGACATGAATATAATTATACTTTGTTTTAAAACCTTCAAATATCTTTAATCCATATTCTGTCACATGTCATTAGACATTTCTCTGTTGATTAACAGTTTATAAGACATCTCAAAATGTGTATAAATATTAGGATTTATCATCTGGGGACCATAAACATCATGTCTGGTCTCTGGTTCTGGATCAAAGTTCTGGTTGGATGAAAAGACTAAAGTGAGATTATCTGCTGAAATCAGTTCCAACATGTGATGTTAGAAATGTGTCTGCAAAGCCTTTATTGTGAAGGAGACACAGGAAGTGTTTACATTAAGAGCAGATCAGCATTGTGAGGAGGAACAGACTTTATTCCTGCAGCAGGTCAAATCAGAGGATTTTAGTCTTTAAATGTTGAAGCTGGTTTTTGGTTTCAGCATTTTGCCAGTTTTGTCTAAATGATTGTAATCAGGAACTGCTTTTTAAAAAGGAACTATTTAAGTTTTTATCACATTTACATACATTTATTTGTATTATTTAATTATTTGCATAGTTTTCTTTTTCAGATCTTTTATTATTGTTTCTCTGTGTTGTTAAGAAAAGAAACTTCAGATCAGTTCAGTGTGTTTGTGACCAGTGTTAGACAACTTACTCAGGACGTGGAATCAGTTACTTGTTAGTTATTACTACTTAAAAAAGTAATATTACCTTACATATTACATATCAAAACTAATTAGTTATGGTTCTTGTCATATTACTATATTACTTTCTAACTGGATTAATAACTGTAATATAATTACTGTTTTGGAAATTGTAATCCCTTACACTACTCATTACTGGGGAAAGTATCCTAATAATATAACAGTAATAGATTACTTGGTAATGCGTTACTGCCCAACACTGTTAGTGACTCTGGCTGAGATGGAGGTGAAATATGTGAACCTGGGCTGTGGTTTACTGATCTCTTCCTGTCACAAACACTGTTTGACATCTGTTCATCTGGAGGTTTTTGTTCAGGCTGCAGGGAGCATTTCTCACTGTGGGGAGCATCCTTCCAACAGGAGCAGTAGTAGGTGGCTGAATGATCGGGTTTAATGCTTTGGATCTGCAACTCCCAGCCATTTCTTTTATTCACAGCTGAGAAATCATCTTCCTGAGAATGATTGTATCCCTTATGTATGCCACCATCACTCGGATCAATACGAAGAATCCTTGTGAATGTTTCTGTGTCTCTCTTCTGGTACCAGTATACATAATCATAAGTATTGTCACACTGCTGAGTGCCTCGACAGCTGAAGGAGACGTCTCCACCAACTCTCCTGGTCAATGTTAAATCATCCTGAATCAGCTGTGTTGCCATGGCAGCCAGCGCTGTAGAGAAACAGACAGGTAGATGAAGGTGAGTGTGAGCCAGTGTTTGTTAAAGGTGGAGTTTGTTGGCTCCTGATTGGCTGGAAACACTCACCTGAACACAGACAGCACAGAGCAGCAGCTGGGAGGAAAAGCATTTAGTTCAGTGGTGTTTCCTCTGGTGAACCTGGGGAGAAGTGGCGCTCTGATGCAGCTGAGGCCAAACAAGGACGAGCTGTGAGATCAGACGAGGGCCACGTGGTTTCTAACAGCTCCTCACATCTCCCATCAGCCCCTGCAGCAGACAGATAAGGCTGCTGTCTGAGTTTAAAAACAGGTGGAGCATTTTATCTGATAAAATTATTGGAAAAATAGGAAATGATTGTGAAACTACTTTAATGGTTGAAGTCATTTTTTATTTAAAAACCTTTTATTAATATTAATAAAGTTAATATAAGAGTAAACATTTTACATTTCAGGATGAAATATTATTTTTAAATTTTCTTGTAATCATTTCAATAATTTGAATATGAATGAATACGTTCATTAATTTGTGTTTAATAATTTCAAGAAATTTTCTTTAATTTACACTTATTTTTAAAAAGTAGATTTTTTAAATACATTTAGTTCATTCCTAAATTTAGATCTTTTTAATTTTCTGGTAAATATTCCAAATACTTTGACTATTTTTTAACTTAATTTAATTTTTTGTTTAAATTTATGTTTAACTTTGATTTATGTTGATCTAGTTAACAATAGTTAATAATGTTAATGTATTAGTAGTAATTATGAGGTCTGGACTGTTGGTTTGACAGAACAAACATTGTGAAGGAGTCACTTTGGGCTCTGGGTAATTTGTGATGAACTTTTCTCACTATTTTTACAAACCAATCAATCAATTAATGAAGAAAATAATCAGCAGATGAATCCAGAATGAAAATAATCATCAGTTAAAAGTTCAGAATGAGCTCCAGCTCAACCAACTCCAACAGTAAAATCCTGCTTTTACATTAAAGCTGAGTATTAATAATCTAATATATAATATTTAAACAGTCACAGGGGACATTTAAACTTTCAAAACTACATTTCACTGATGATACTTACAGACTTTCACTGAAGGAACATTTTCAATGCAGGACTTTTACTGTAACAGAGTATTTGTACTGTGTGGTATCAGTACTTTTACTGCAGTAAAGTATCTGAATGAAACTACTGTTGTTACTGAGTAGAACATTTCCTTCACACTGCTGCCCCCTAGTGTCTGCAACAACAAACTGATTCACACACACAGCCTTTACTGTAAGGGGGAATCCCAAGTCTCTTATTTGATATCTCCTCGGTCCTCGCTGGAACCAGAAGTTGGTATTTAGGACCAAGAGAGCCATGACAAGTTTTGTGCCTACATCTATCAGAAATATGAATCAAT